>NW_026871056.1:0-71296 GCF_033118175.1 Dama dama
ATATGAAGAGCTTCAAAATGTGTGAAATACATGAGGAGCATGAAACAGTCTGAAAAGGAGGAGGAGCATGAAGCCATGTTCAATATCATGAAGAGCCTAAAAACGTGTGAAAAATATGAAGAGCTTCAAAAGGTGTGAAAAATATGAAGATGTTCAAAAGGTGTCAAAAATATGAGGAGCATGAAACGGTCTGAAAAATAGGAGAGGCATGAATTTGTTGAAAAACATGAAGAGCCTGAAAAGTTGTGAAAAATATGAAGAGCTTCAAAGGTGTCAAAAATGGGAGGAGGATGAAACGGTCTGAAAAATAGGAGGAGCATGAAATCGTGTTCAAAAACATGAAGAGCCTGAAAAGGTGTGAATAATATGAAGAGGTTCAAAAGGTGTGAAAAATATGAGGATCATGATACGGTGTGAAAAATAGGAGGAGCATGAAGCGGTGTTCAAAACATGAAGAGCCTTAAAAGGTGTGAAAATATGAAGAGCTTCAAAAGGTGTGAAATACATGAGGAGCATGAAACTGCCTGAAAAATATGAGGAGCATGAAAAGGTGTTCAAGAACATGAATAGCCTGAAAAGGTGTGAAAAATATAAAGAGCATCAAAAGGTGTGAAATACATGCGGAGCATTAAACGGTCTGAAAAATAAGAGGAGCATGAAGTGGTGTTGAAAGCTTGAAGAGACTGAAAAGGTGTTAAAAATATGAACAGCTTCAAAAGGTGTGAAAAATATGAAGAGCTTCAAAAGGTGTCAAAAATGAGATGAGCATGAAACGGTCTGAAAAATCGGAGGAGCATGAAGTGGGGTTGAAAATCATGAAGAGCCTGAAAAGGTGTGTAAAATATGAAGAGCTTCAAAAGGAGTGAAATACATGAGGAGCATGAAACCGTCTGAATTAAAGGAGGAGCATGAAACGGTGTTCAAAAACATGAATAGCCTGAAAAGGTGTGAAAAATATGAAGAGCTACAAAAGGTGTGAAAAATATGAAGAGCTTCAAAAGGTGTGAAAAATATAAAGAGCTTCAAAAGTTGTGAAACACATGAGGAGCATGAAACGGTCAGAAAAGTAGGAGGAGCATGAAGCGGTGTTGAAAAACATGAAGAACCTGAAAAGGTGTTAAAAATATGAAGAGCTTCAAAAGGTGTCAAAAATGTGAGGAGCACGAAACGGTCTGAAAAATAGGAGGAGCATGAAACCGTGTCAAAAACATGAAGAGCCTGAACAGGTGTGAAATATATGAAGAGATTCAAAAGGTGTCAAAATTATGAGGAGCAAGTAACGGTTTGGAAAATAGGACGAGCATGAAGTGGTGTTGAAAAACATGAAGAGCCTGAAAAGGTGTGAAAAATATGAAGAGCTTCAAAAGGTGTCCACAATATGAGGAACATGTAACTGTCTGAGAAATAGGAGGAGCATGAAGTGGTGCTTAAAAACATGAAGAGCCTAAAAGGTGTGAAAAATAAGAAAAGCTTCAAAAGATGTCACAAATATGAGGAGCATGAAATGGTCTGAAAAACTGGAGGATCATGAAGCGGTGTTGAAAAACATGAAGAGTCTGAAAAGTTGTGAAAAATATGAAGAGCTTCAAAAGGTGTCAAAAATATGAGGAGCATGAAACGGTCTGAAAAATAGCAGGAGCATGAAATCGTGTTAAAAACATGAAGAGCCTGAAAAGGTGTGAATAATATGAAGAGGTTCAAAAGGTGTGAAAAATATGAGGATCATGATACGGTGTGAAAAATAGGAGGAGCATGAAGCGGTGTTCAAAACATTAAGAGCCTTAAAAGGTGTGAAAATATGAAGAGCTTCAGAGGTGTGAAATACATGAGGAGCATGAAACTGCCTGAAAAATATGAGGAGCATGAAAATGTGTTCAAGAACATGAATAGCCTGAAAAGGTGTGAAAAATATAAAGAGCATCAAAAGGTGTGAAATACATGCGGAGCATTAAACGGTCTGAAAAATAAGAGGAGCATGAAGTGGTGTTGAAAGCTTGAAGAGACTGAAAAGGTGTTAAAAATATGAACAGCTTCAAAAGGTGTGAAAAATATGAAGAGCTTCAAAAGGTGTCAAAAATGAGATGAGCATGAAACGGTCTGAAAAATCGGAGGAGCATGAAGTGGGGTTGAAAATCATGAAGAGCCTGAAAAGGTGTGTAAAATATGAAGAGCTTCAAAAGAAGTGAAATACATGAGGAGCATGAAACCGTCTGAATTACAGGAGGAGCATGAAACGGTGTTCAAAAACATGAATAGCCTGAAAAGGTGTGAAAAATATGAAGAGCTACAAAAGGTGTGAAAAATATGAAGAGCTTCAAAAGGTGTGAAAAATATAAAGAGCTTCAAAAGTTGTGAAATACATGAGGAGCATGAAACGGTCAGAAAAATAGGAGGAGCATGAAGCGGTGTTGAAAAACATGAAGAACCTGAAAAGGTGTTAAAAATATGAAGAGCTTCAAAAGGTGTCAAAAATGTGAGGAGCATGAAACGGTCTGAAAAATAGGAGGAGCATGAAACCGTGTCAAAAACATGAAGAGCCTGAAAAGGTGTGAAATATATGAAGAGATTCAAAAGGTGTCAAAATTATGAGGAACATGTAACGGTTTGGAAAATAGGACGAGCATGAAGTGGTGTTGAAAAACATGAAGAGCCTGAAAAGATGTGAAAATTTTGAAGAGCTTCAAAAGGTGTCCACAATATGAGGAGCATGAAACTGTCTGAGAAATAGGAGGAGCATGAAGTGGTGCTTAAAAACATGAAGAGCCTTAAAGGTGTGAAAAATAAGAAAAGCTTCAAAATATGTCACAAATATGAGGAGCATGAAACGGTCTGAAAAACTGGAGGATCATGAAGCGGTGTTGAAAAACATGAAGAATCTGAAAAGTTGTGAAAAATATGAAGAGCTTCAAAAGGTGTCAAAAATGTGAGGAGCATGAAACGGTCTGAAAAATAGGAGGAGCATGAAACCGTGTCAAAAACATGAAGAGCCTGGAAAGGTGTGAAAAATGAAGAGCTTCAAAAGGTGTGAAATACATGAGGAGCATGAAACGGTCTGAAAAATAGGAGGAGCATGAAGCGGTGTTTAAAAACATGAAGAGCCTGAAAATGTGTGTAAAATATGAAGAGCTTCAAAAGGTGTCAAAAATTAGATTAGCATGAAACGGTCTGAAAAATAGGAGGAGCATGAAGTGGTGTTGAAAAACATGAAGAGCCTGAAAAAGTGTAAAATATATGAAGAGCTTCAAAAGGTGTTAAAAATAGGAGGAGCATGAAGCGGTGTTCAAAAACATGAAGAGCCTGAAAACGTGTGAAAAATATGAAGAGGTTCAAAAGGTGTCAAAAATATGAGGAGCATGAAGCGGTCTGAAAAACAGGAGGAGCATGAAAAGGTGTTCAAAAACATGAAAGCCTGAAAAGGTGAGAAAAATATGAAGAGCTTCAAAAGGTGTTAAATACATGAGGAGCATGAAACGGTCTGAAAATTAGGAGGAGCATGAAGCGGTGTTCAAAAACATGAAGAGCCTGAAAACGTGTGAAAAATATGAAAAGGTTCAAAATGTGTCAAAAATATGAGGAGCATGAAACGGTCTGAAAAATAGGAGGACCATGAAACGGTCTTCAAAACATAAAGAACCTGAAAATGTGTGAAAAATATGAAGAGCTTTTAAAGGTGTCAAAAATATGAGGAGCATGAAGCGGTCTGAAAAAGAGGAGGAGCATGAAGTGGGGTTGAAAATCATGAAGAGCCTGAAAAGGTGTGTAAAATATGAAGAGCTTCAAAAGGTGTCAAAAATATGAAGAGCTTCAAAAGGTGGCAAAAATGAGATGAGCATGAAACGGTCTGAAAAATCGGAGGAGCATGAAGTGGGGTTGAAAATCATGAAGAGCCTGAAAAGGTGTGTAAAATATGAAGAGCTTCAAAAGGAGTGAAAGACTTGAGAAGCATGAAACCGTCTGAATTATAGGAGGAGCATGAAACGGTGTTGAAAAACATGAAGAGCCTCAAAAGGTGTGAAAAATATGAAGAGCTCAAAAGGCGTCAAAAATATGAAGAGCTTCAAAAAGTGTGACAAATGAGATGAGCATGAAATGGTCTGAAAAAGGAGGAGCATGAAGTGGTGTTGAAAAATATGAAGAGCCTGAAAAGGAGTGAAAAATATGAAGAGCTTCAAAAGGTGTGAAATACATGAGGAGCATTAATCGGTCTGAAAAATAGTAGTAGCATGAAGCGGTGTTGAAAAACATGAAGAGCCTGAAAAGGAGTGAAAAATATGAAGAGCTTCAAAAGGTGTGAAATATATGAAGAGCTTCAACAGGTTTCAAAAATATGAGGAGCATGAAACGGTCTTAAAAATAGGAGGAGCATGAAGCGGTGTTCAAAACATGAAGAGCCTGAAAAAGTGTGAAAAATATGAAGCGCTTCAAAAGGTTTGAAAAATATGAAGAGCCTGAAAAGGTGTCAAAAATGAGATGAACATGAAACGGTCTGAAAAATAGGAGGAGCATGAAGCGGTGTTCTAAACATGAAAAGCCTGAAAAAGTGTGAAAAATATGAAGAGCTTTACTGGTTTGAAAAATAAGAAGAGCCTGAAAAGGTGTGAAAATTGACATGAGCATGAAACGGTCTGAAAAATAGGAAGAGCATGAAGAGGTGTTCAAAAACATGAACAGCCTGAAAACGTGTGAAAAATATGAAGAGCTTCAAAAGGTGTGAAAAATAGGAGAAGCATGAAGCGGTGTTGAAAAACATGAAGAGCCTGAAAACGTGTGAAAAACATGAAGAGCTTCAAAAGGTGTGAAAAATATGAACAGCTTCAAAAAGTGTCAAAAATGAGATGAGCATGAAGCGGTCACAAAAATGGTGGAGCATGAATTGTTGTTGAAAAAGATGAAGAGCTTGAAATCGTGTGAAAAATATGAAGAGCTTCAAAAGGTGTGAAATTCATGAGGAGCATTAATTGGTCTGAAAAATAGGAGTAGCATGAAGCGGTGTTGAAAAACATGAAGAGCCTGAAAAGGAGTGAAAAATATGAAGAGCTTCAAAAGGTGTGAAATATATGAAGAGCTTCAACAGGTTTCAAAAATATGAGGAGCATGAAACGGTCTGAAAAATAGGAGGAGCATGAAGCGGTGTTCAAAACATGAAGAGCCTGAAAAAGTGTGAAATATATGAAGAGCTTCAAAAGGTGTGAAGTACATGAGGAGAATGAAACCGTCTGAAAAATAGGAGGAGCATGAAGAGGTGTTCCAATAGATGAAGAGCCTGAAAACGTGTGAAATATATGCAGAGATTCAAAAGGTGTCAAAAATATGAGGAACATGAAATGGTCTGAAAAGAAGGAGGAGCATAAAGTGTTGTTGAAAAACATGAAGAGCCTGAAAAGGTGTGAAATATATGAAGAGATTCAAAACCTGTCAAAATATGAGGAGCACGTAACGGTTTGGAAAATAGGAAGAGCATGAAGTGGTGTTGAAAAACATGAAGAGCCTGAAAAGATGTGAAAAATATGAAGAGCTTCAAAAGGTGTCCACAATATGAGGAGCATGAAACTGTCTGAGAAATAGGCGGAGCATGAAGTGGTGCTGAAAAACATGAAGAGCCTAAAAGGTGTGAAAAATATGAAAAGCTTCAAAAGATGTCATAAATATGAGGAGCATGAAACGGTCTGAAAAATTGGATGATCATGAAGCGGTGTTGAAAAACATGAAGAGCCTGAAAAGTTGTGAAAAATATGAAGAGCTTGAAAAGGTGTCAAAAATGTGAGGAGCATGAAACGGTCTGAAAAATAGGAGGAGCATGAAACCGTGTCAAAAACATGAAGAGCCTGAAAAGGTGTGAAAAATGAAGAGCTTCAAAAGGTGTGAAATACATGAGAAGAATGAAACGGTCTGAAAAATAGGAGGAGCATAAAGCGGTGTTTAAAAACATGAAGAGCCTGAAAAGGTGTGAAAAATATGAAGAGCTTCAAAAGGTGTCAAAACTATGAGGAGTATGAAACGGTCTGAAAAATAGGAGCAGCATGAAATGGTGTTCAAAAACATGAAGAGCCTGAAAAGGTGTGAAAAATATGAAGAGCTTCAAAAGTTGTCAAAAATATTAGGAGCATGAAACGGTCTGAAAAAAAGGAGGAGCAGGAAACCGTGTTCAAAAACATGAAGAGCCTGAAAAGGTGTGGAAAATATGAAGAGCTTCAAAGTGTGTCAAAAATATGAGGAGCATGAAACGGTCTTAAAAATACGAGGAGCATGAAGAGGTGTTGAAAAAAATGAAGAGCCTGAAAAGGTTTGAAAAATATGAAGAGCTTCAAAAGGTGTCAAAAATATGAGGAGAATGAAACGGTCGGAAATATAAAGGAGCATGAAACGCTGATCAAATACATGAAGAGTCTGAAAAGGTGTGAAAAATATAAAGAGCTTCAAAAGCTGTCAAGTATATGAGTAGCATGAAACGGTCTGAAAAATAGGAGGAGCATGAAGCGATGTTCAAAAACATGAAGAGCCTTAAAAGGTGTGAAAAATATGAAGAATTTTAAACGGTGTCAAAAATATGAGGAGCATGAAACGTTCTGAAAAAGAGGAGGATCATGAAACGGTGTTCAAAAACATGAAGAGCATGAGAAGTTGTGAAAAATATGAAGAGCTTCAAAAGGTGTCAAAAATATGAAGAGCTTCAAAAGGTGTGAAAAATATGAAGAGCTTCAAAAGGTGTCAAAAATGAGATGAGCATGAAACGGTCTGAAAAATCGGAGGAGCATGAAGCGGTGTTGAAAATCATGAAGAGCCTGAAACGGTGTGAAAAATATGAAGAGCTTCAAAAGGTGTGAAAAATATGAAGAGCTTCAAAAGGTGTCAAAAATATGACGAGGATGAAACGGTCTGAGAAATAAGAGGAGCAAGAAGCGGTGTTGAAAAACATGAAGAGCCTGAAAAGGTGTGAAAAATATGAAGAGCTTCAAAAGGTGTGAAAAATATGAAGAGCTTCAAAAGTTGTCAAAAATGAGATGTGCATGAAACGGTCTGAAAAATAGGAGGAGCATGAAGTGATGTTGAAAAACATGAAGAGCCTGAAAATGTGTGAAATATATGAAGAGCTTCAAAAGGTGTCAAAAATATGAGGAGCATGAAACGGTCTGAAAAGTAGGAGGAGCATGAAGCGCTGTTGAGAAACAGAAGAGCCTGAAATGGTGTGAAAAATATGAAGAGCTTCAAAACGTGTCAAAAATATGAGGAGCATGAAATGGTCTGAAAAGTAGGAGGAGCATGAAGTGGTTGTGAAAAAGTTCAAGAGCCTGAAAAGGTGTGCAAAATATGAAGAGCTTCAAAAGGTGTGAAATTCATGAGGAGATGAAACGGTCTGAAAAAGAGGAGGGGCATAAAGCGGTGTTCAAAAACATGCAGAGACTGAAAAGGTGTGAAAAATATGAAGAGCTTCAAAAGGTGTGAAAAATATGAGGAGCATGCAACGGTCTGAAAAATAGAAGGAGCATTAAGCGGTGTTCAAAAAGAAGAAGAGCCTGAAAAGGTGTGAAAAATATGAAGAGCTTCAAAAGGTGTCAAAAAATGAGGAGCATGAAACCGTCTGAAAAGTAGGAGGAGCATTAAGCGGTGTTGAAAAACATGAAGAGCCTGAAAAGGTGTGAAAAATAGGAAGATCTTGAAAAGGTGTCAAAAATATGAGTAGCATGAAACGGTCTGAAAAATAGGAGGAGCATGAAGTGGTGATGAAAAACATGAAGACCCTGAAAAGGTGTGAAAAATATGAAGAGCTTCCAAAATTGTGAAATTATGAGGAGAATGAAACGGTCTGAAAAATAGGAGGCGCATGAAACGGTCTGAAAAATAGGAGGAGCATGATGCGTTGTGGAAAAACAAGAAGAGCCTGAAAAGGTGTGAAAAATATGAAGAGCTTCAAAAGGTGTGAAAAATATGAAGAGCTTCAAAAGGTGTCAAAATTAAGGGGAGCAATAAACCGTCTGAAAAATATGAAGGAGCATGAAACGGTTTGAAAAATAGGAGGAGCATGAAACGTGATGAAAAACCTGAACAGCTTCAAAAGGTGTGAAAAATATTAGGATCATGAAACGATCTGAAAAATAGGAGGAGCATGAACTGGTCTTGAACAACATGAAGAGCATGAAAAGGTGTGAAAAATATGAAGAGCTTCAAAAGGTGTGAAAAATATGAAGAGCTTCAAAAGTTGTGAAAAATATGAAGAGTTTGAAAAGGTGTCAAAAATATGAGGAGCATGAAACGGTCTGAAAAATAGGAGGAGCATGAAGCGGTGTTCAAAAACATGAAGAGCCTGAAAAGATGTGAAAAATATGAAGAGATTTAAAATGTGTGAAAAATATGAGGAGCATGAAACGTTCTGAAAAATAGGAGGAGCATGAAGCGGTGTTCAAAAACATGAAGAGACTGAAAAGGTGTGAAAAATATGAAGACTCTCAAAAAATATCAAAAATATGAGGAGTATGAAACGGTCTGAAAAATAGGAGGAGCATGAAGCGGTGTTGAAAAACATGAAGAGCCTGAAAATAAGTGAAAAATATGAAGAGCTTCAAAAATGTGAAAAATATGAAGAACTTCAAAAGGTGTGAAAAATATGAAGAGCTTCAAAAGGTGTCATAAATGAGATGAGCATGAAACTGTCTGAAAAATGGGAGGAGCATAAAGCGGTGTTGAAAATCATGAAGAGCCTGAAAAGGTGTGAAAAATATGAAGAGCTTCAAAAGATGTGAAAAACATGAAGAGCTTCAAAAGGTGTAAAAATGAGATGAGCATGAAATGGTCTGAACAATAGGAGGAGCATGAAGCGGTGTTGAAAAACATGAAGAGCCTGAAAAGGTGTGAAAAATATGTAGAGCTTCTAAAGGTGTCAAAAATATGAGGAGAATGAAACGGTCTGAAATATAGGAGGAGCATGAAGTGGTATTGAAAAACATGAAGAGCCTGAAAAGTGTAAGAAATACAAAGATCTTCAAAAAGTGTCAAAAATATGAGGTGCATGAAACGGTCTGAAAAATAGGAGGAGCATGAGCGGTGTTGAAAAACATGAAGAGCCTGAAAACGTGTGAAAAATATGAAGAACTTCAAAAGGTGTGAAAAATATGAAGAGGTTCCAAAGGAGTCAAAAATGAGATGAGCATGAAACGGTCTGAAAAACAGGAGGAGTATGAAGTGGTGTTGAAAAACATGAAGTGCCTGAAAAGGTGTGAAATATATGAAGAGCTTCAAAAGGTGTGAAAAATAGAGGAGCATCAAAAGGTGTCAAAAATATGAGGAGCCTGAAACGGTCTGAAAAATAGGAGGAGCATGAAGTGGTGTTCAAAAAAATGAAGAGCCTGAAAAAGTGTGAAATATATGAAGAGCTTCAAAAGGTGTCAAAAATATGACGATCATGAAAAGGTCTGAAAAATAGGAGGAGCATGAAGCGGGGTTGAAAAACATGAAGAGCCTGAAAAGGTGTGAAAAATATGAAGAGCTTCAAAAGGTGTCTAAAATATGAAGACCTTCAAAAAGAGTCAAAAATATGAGGAGCATGAAACGGTCTGTAAAATAGGAGAAGCATGAAGTTGTGTTGAAAAACATGAAAGCCTGAAAAGGTGTGAAATATATGAAGAGCTTCAAAAGGTGTCAAAAATATGAGGAGCATGAAACGGTCTGAAAAATCGGGGCCCATGAAGCGGTGTTGAAAATCATGAAGAGCCTGAAAAACTGTGAGAAATATGAAGAGCTTCAAAAGGTGTCAAAAATATGAAGAGCTTCAAAAGGTGTCAAAAATATGAAGAGCTTCATAAGGTGTCAAAAATATGAGGAGCATGAAGCGGTTTGAAAAATATTAGGTGCATGAAGCGGTGTTGAAAAACATGAAGAGCCTGAAAAGGTGTGAAATATATGAAGAGCTTCAAAAGGTTTGCAATACATGAGGAGCATGTAACAACCTTAAAAACAGGACGAGCATGAAACTGTGTTCAAAAACATGAGAGCCTGAAAAGGTGTGAAAAATATGAAGAGCTTCAAAAGGTGTGAAATACATGAGAAGCATGAAATGGTCTGAAAAATACGAGGAGCATGAAGCAGTGTTCAAAAATATGAAGAGCCTGAAAAGGTGTGAAAAATACGAAGAGCTTCAAAAGGTGTCAAATACATGAGGAGCATTAAACGGTCTGAAAAATAGGAGGAGCATGAAGCTGTGTTCAAAAACATGAAGAGCCTGAAAAGGTGTGAAAAATATGAAGAGCTTCAAAAGGTGTGAAAAATAGGAGGAGCATGAAGCAGTGTTCAAAAACATGAAGAGCCTGAAAAGGAGTGAAAAATACGAAGAGCTTCAAAAGGTGTCAAATACATGAGGAACATTAAACGGTCTGAAAAATAGGAGGAGCATGAAGCTGTGTTCAAAAACATGAAGAGCCTGAAAAGGTGTGAAAAATATGAAGAGCTTCAAAAGGTGTGAAAAATAGGAGGAGCATGAAGCGGTGTTCAAAAACATGAAGAGCCTGAAAACGTGTGAAAAACATGAAGAGCTTCAAAAGTTGTGAAAAATATGTAGAGCTTCAAAAGGTGTCAAAAATATGAGCAGCAAGAATCGGTCTGAAATATAGGAGGAGCATGAAATGGTGTTCAAAAACATGAAGAGCATGAAAAGTTGTGAAATATATGAAGAGTTTCAAAAGGTGTAAAAAATATGAGGAGCTTCAAAAGGTGTCAAAAATATGAGGAACATGAAACCGTCTGAAAAAGAGGAGGAGCATGAAGCTGTGTTGAAAAACATGAAGAGCCTGAAAACGTGTGAGAAATATGAAGAGCTTCAAAAGGTGTCAAAAATGAGAGGAGCATGAAGCGGTCTGAAAATTAAGAGGAGGAGGAAGTGGTGTTGAAAAACATGAAGAGCCTGAAAAGGTGTGAAATATATGAAAAGCTTCAAAAGGTGTCAAACATATGAGGAGCATGAAATGGTCTGAAAAGTAGGAACAGGTTGAAACGGTGTTCAAAAACCTGAAGAGCCTGAAAAGGTGTGAAAAATGTGAAGAGCTTCAAAAGATGTGAAATACATCAGGAGCAAGAAACGGTCTGAAAATAGGAGGAGCATGATGCGGTATTCAAAAACATGAGGAGCCTGAAAAGGTGTGAAAAATATGAAGAGCTTCAAAAGGTGTCAAAAATATGAGGAGCATGAAACGATCTGAAAAATAGGAGGAGCATGAAGTGGTGTTCAAAAACCTGAAGAGCATGAAAAGGTTTGAAAAATATGAAGAGCCTCAAAAGGTGACAAAAATATGAGGAGCATGAAACAGTCTGTAAAGAGGAGGAGCATGAAACCGTGTTCAAAAACATGAAGAGTCTGAAAAGTTGTGAAAAATATGAAGGGCTTCAAAAGGTGTGAAATACATGAGGAGCATGAAACTGCCTGAAAAATAGGAGGAGCAAGAAGCTGTGTTCAAAAACATGAGAGCCTGAAAAGGTGTGAAAAATATGAAGAAATTCAAGGTGTGAAATATATGAGGAGCATGAAACGGTCTGAAAAATAGGAGGAGCATGAAGCGGTGTTCAAAAACATGAAGAGCCTGAAAACGTGTGAAAAATATGTAGAGCTTCAAAAAGTGTGAAAACTTTGAAGAGCTTCAAAACGTGTCAAAAATATGAGGAGCATGAAACGATCTGAAAAATAGCAGGAGCATGAAGCGGTGTTGAAAAACATGAAGATTGTGAAAACGGGTGAAAATATGAAGAGCTTCAAAAATAAGAAAAATATGAAGAGCTTCAAAAGGTGTGAAAAATATGAAGAGCTTCAAAAGGTGACAAAAATATGAGGAGCATGAAACGGTCTGAAAAGTAGGAGGAGCATGAAGCAGTGTTGAAAAACATGAAGAACCTGAAAAGGTGTGAAAAATATGAAGAGCTTCAACAGGTGTCAAAAATATGAGGAGCATGTAACGGTCTGAAAAACAGGAGAAGCATGAAGGGTGGTCAAAAAAATGAAGAGCCTGAAAAGGTGTGAAAAATATGAAGAGCTTCAAAAGGTGACAAAAATATGAGGAGCATGAAACGGTCTGAAAAGTAGGAGGAGCATGAAGCGGTGTTGAAAAACATGAAGAAACTGAAAAAGTGTGAAAAATATGAAGAGCTTCAAAAGGTGTCAAAAATATGAGGAGCATGTAACGGTCTGAAAAATAGGAGGAGCATGAAGCAGTGTTGAAAAACATGAAGAGCGTGAAAAGGTGTGAAAAATATGAAGAGCTTCAAAAGGTGTCAAAAATATGAGGAGCATGAAACTGTCTGAAAAATAGGAGGAGCATGAAACGGTTTTTAAAAAGATGAAGAGCATGAAAATATGTGAAAAATATGTAGAGCTTCAAAAGGTGTCAAAAATATGAGAAGCATGAAACGGTCTGAAAAATAGGAGGAACATGAAGTGTTGTTGAAAAACATGAAGAGCCTGAAAAAGTGTGATATATATGAAGAGCTTCAAAAGGTCTGAAAAATATGAGGAGCAGCAAACGGTCTGAAAAATATGAGGAGCATGAAACGTTGTGGAAAAACATGAACAGCCTGAAAAGGTCTGAAAAACATGAAGAGCTTCAAAAGGTGTGAAAAATATGAAGAGCTTCAAAAGGTGTCAAAAATATGAGGAGCATGAAACAGTCTGAAAAATAGGGGAGCATGATGCGGTGTTGTAAAACATGAAGAGCCTGAAAAGTTGTGAAAAAATGGAAGAGCTTCATTACGTGTGAAATACATGAGGAGAATGAAACGGTCTGTAAAATAGGAGGAGCATGACGCGGTTTTGAAAATGATGAAGAGCTTGAAAATGTGTGAAAAACACGAAGAGCTTCAAAAGGTGTCAAAAATATGAGGAGCGTGTAACAATCTGAAAAATAGGAGAGGCATGATGCAGTGTTGTAAAACATGAAGAGCGTGAAAAGGTGTGAAAAATATGAAGAGCTTCAGAAGGTGTGAAAAATATGTGGAGCATGAAACAGTGTGAAAAATAGGAGGAGCATGAAACGGTGTTGAAAAAAATGAAGAGCCTGAAAAGTTGTGAAAAATTGGAAGAGCTTCATTACGTGTGAAATACATGAGGAGAATGAAACGGTCTGTAAAATAGGAGGAGCATGAAGCGGTGTTCAAAAACATGAAGAGCCTGGAAAGGTGTGAAAAATATGAAGAGCTTCAAAAGATGTGAAATATATGAGGAGCATGAAAAGGTCTGAAAAACTGGAGCAGCGTGAAGCGGTGTTTAAAAACATGAAGAGCCTGAAAAGGTGTGAAAAATATGAAGAACTTCAAAACGTGTCAAAAATATGAGGAGCATGAAACGGTCTGAAAAATAGGAGGAGCAAGAAGCGGTGTTGAAAAACATGAAGAGTCTGAAAAGGTGTGAGAAATATGAAGAGCTTCAAAAGGTGTGAAAAATATGAAGAGCTTCAAAAGGAGTGAAGAATATGAAGAGCTTCAAAAGGTGTCAAAAATGAGATGAGCATGAAATTGTCTGACAAACAGGAGGAGCATGATGCAGTGTTGAAAAACATGAAGAGCCTGAAAAGGTGTGAAAAATATGAAGAGCTTAAAAAGGTATGAAAAATATGAAGAGCTTCAAAAGGTGTCAAAAAAGAGATGAGCATGAAACGGTCTGACAAACAGGAGGAGCATGATGCGGTGTTGAAAAACATGAAGAGCCTGAAAAGGTGTGAAAAATATGAAGAGCTTCAAAATGTGTGAAATACATGAGGAGCAAGAAACGGTCTGAAAAATAGGAGGAGCATGAAGTGGTGTTCAAAAACATGAAGAGCCTGAAAAGATGTGAAAATTATGAAGAGCTTCAAAAGGTGTCAAAAATATGAGGAGCATGAAACGGTCTGAAAAATCGGGGAGCATGAAGCGGTGTTGAAAATCATGAAGAGCCTGAAAAACTGTGAGAAATATGAAGAGCTTCAAAAGGTATCAAAAATATGAAGAGTTTCAAAAGGTGTCAAAAATGAGAGGAGCATGAAGCGGTCTGAAAATTAAGAGGAGGAGTAAGTGGTGTTGAAAAACATGAAGAGCCTGAAAAGGTGTGAAAAATGTGAAGAGCTTCAAAAGACGTGAAATACATCAGGAGCAAGAAACGGTCTGAAAATAGGAGGAGCATGATGCGGTATTCAAAAACATGAGGAGCCTGAAAAGGTGTGAAAAATATGAAGAGCTTCAAAAGGTGTAAAAAATATGAGGAGCATGAAACGATCTGAAAAATAGGAGGAGCATGAAGTGGTGTTCAAAAACCTGAAGAGCATGAAAAGGTGTGAAAAATATGAAGAGCCTCAAAAGGTGACAAAAATATGAGGAGCATGAAACAGTCTGAAAAGAGGAGGAGCATGAAACCGTGTTCAAAAACATGAAGAGTCTGAAATGTTGTGAAAAATATGAAGGGCTTCAAAAGGTGTGAAATACATGAGGAGCATGAAACGGCCTGAAAAATAGGAGGAGCAAGAAGCTGTGTTCAAAAACATGAGAGCCTGAAAAGGTGTGAAAAATATGAAGAGATTCAAGGTGTGAAATACATGAGGAGCATGAAACGGTCTGAAAAATAGGAGGAGCATGAAGCGGGATTGAAAAACATGAAGAGCCTGAGAACGTGTGAAAAATATGAAGAGCTTCAAAAGGTGTGAAAAATATGAGGAGCTTCAAAAGGTGTCAAAAATATGAGGAGCACGAAACGTTCTGAAAAATAGGAGGAGCTTGATGCAGTGTTGAAAAATATGAAGAGCCCGAAAACGTGTGAAAAATATGAAGATCTTAAAAAGGTATGAAAAATATGAAGAGCTTCAAAAGTTGTCAAAAAAGAGATGAGCATGAAACGGTCTGAAATAGGAGGAGCATGAAATTGTGTTCAAAAATGAAGAGCCTGAAAAGGTGTGTAGTATATTAAGATTTCAGAAGGTGTCAAAATATGAGGAGCATGAAAAGGTCTGAAAAATAGGAGGAGCATGAAGTGATGTTGAAAAACATGAAGAGCCTGAAAAGGTGTGAAAAATACGAAGAGCTTCAAAATGTGTCAAAAATATGAGGAGCATGAAACGGTCTTAAATATATGAGGAGCATGAACCGGTGTTCAAAAACATGAAGGCCTGAAAAGATGTGAAAAATATGAGGAGCTTCAAAAGGTGTGAAAAATATGAAGAGCTTCAAAAGGTGTCAAAAATGAGATGAGCATGAAAAGGTCTGATAAACAGGAGGAGTATGAAGTTGTGTTGAAAAACATGAAGAGCCTGAAAAGGTGTGAAATATATGAGGAGCTTGAAAAGGTGTCAAAAATATGAGGAGCATGAAACGATCTGAAAAATAGGAGGTGCATGAAGTGGTGTTGAAAAACATGAAAAGGTGTGAAAAATATGAAGAGCTTCAAAGGTGTGAAAAATATGAGGAGCTTCAAAAGGTGTCAAAAATGAGAAGAGCATGAAACGGTCAGGAAAATAGCAGGAGAATGAAGTGGTGTTGAAAACTATAAACAGCCTGAAAAAGTGTGAAAAATATGAAGAGCTTCAAAAGGTGTCAAAAATATGAGTATCATGAAACGATCTGAAAAATAGGAGGAGCATAAAGCGGTGTTCAAAAATATGAAGAGCATGAAAAAGTGTGAAAAATATGAACAGCCTCAAAACGTGTCAAAAATATGAGGAGCATGAAACGGTCTGAAAAATACGAGAAGTATGAAACGGTGTTCAAAAACATGAAGAGCCTGAAAAGGTGTGACAAATATGAAGAGGTTCAAAAGGTGTCAAATACATGAGGAACATTAAACGGTCTGAAAAATAGGAGGAGCATGAAGCTGTGTTCAAAAACATGAAGAGCCTGAAAAGGTGTGAAAAATATGAAGAGCTTCAAAAGGTGTGAAAAATAGGAGGAGCATGAAGCGGTGTTCAAAAACATGAAGAGCCTGAAAACGTGTGAAAAACATGAAGAGCTTCAAAAGTTGTGAAAAATATGAAGAGCTTCAAAAGGTGTCAAAAATATGAGCAGCAAGAATCGGTCTGAAATATAGGAGGAGCATGAAGCGGTGTTGAAAAACATGAAGATTGTGAAAACGGGTGAAAATATGAAGAGCTTCAAAAATAAGAAAAATATGAAGAGCTTCAAAAGGTGTGAAAAATATGAAGAGCTTCAAAAGGTGACAAAAATATGAGGAGCATGAAACGGTCTGAAAATTAGGAGGAGCATGAAGCAGTGTTGAAAAACATGAAGAACCTGAAAATGTGTGAAAAATATGAAGAGCTTCAACAGGTGTCAAAAATATGAGGAGCATGTAACGGTCTGAAAAACAGGAGAAGCATGAAGGGTGGTCAAAAAAATGAAGAGCCTGAAAAGGTGTGAAAAATATGAAGAGCTTCAAAAGGTGTGAAATACATGAGAAGCATGAAATGGTCTGAAAAATACGAGGAGCATGAAGCAGTGTTCAAAAATATGAAGAGCCTGAAAAGGTGTGAAAAATACGAAGAGCTTCAAAAGGTGTCAAATACATGAGGAGCATTAAACGGTCTGAAAAATAGGAGGAGCATGAAGCTGTGTTCAAAAACATGAAGAGCCTGAAAAGGTGTGAAAAATATGAAGAGCTTCAAAAGGTGTGAAAAATAGGAGGAGCATGAAGCAGTGTTCAAAAACATGAAGAGCCTGAAAAGGAGTGAAAAATACGAAGAGCTTCAAAAGGTGTCAAATACATGAGGAACATTAAACGGTCTGAAAAATAGGAGGAGCATGAAGCTGTGTTCAAAAACATGAAGAGCCTGAAAAGGTGTGAAAAATATGAAGAGCTTCAAAAGGTGTGAAAAATAGGAGGAGCATGAAGCGGTGTTCAAAAACATGAAGAGCCTGAAAACGTGTGAAAAACATGAAGAGCTTCAAAAGTTGTGAAAAATATGTAGAGCTTCAAAAGGTGTCAAAAATATGAGCAGCAAGAATCGGTCTGAAATATAGGAGGAGCATGAAATGGTGTTCAAAAACATGAAGAGCATGAAAAGTTGTGAAATATATGAAGAGTTTCAAAAGGTGTAAAAAATATGAGGAGCTTCAAAAGGTGTCAAAAATATGAGGAACATGAAACCGTCTGAAAAAGAGGAGGAGCATGAAGCTGTGTTGAAAAACATGAAGAGCCTGAAAACGTGTGAGAAATATGAAGAGCTTCAAAAGGTGTCAAAAATGAGAGGAGCATGAAGCGGTCTGAAAATTAAGAGGAGGAGGAAGTGGTGTTGAAAAACATGAAGAGCCTGAAAAGGTGTGAAATATATGAAAAGCTTCAAAAGGTGTCAAACATATGAGGAGCATGAAATGGTCTGAAAAGTAGGAACAGGTTGAAACGGTGTTCAAAAACCTGAAGAGCCTGAAAAGGTGTGAAAAATGTGAAGAGCTTCAAAAGATGTGAAATACATCAGGAGCAAGAAACGGTCTGAAAATAGGAGGAGCATGATGCGGTATTCAAAAACATGAGGAGCCTGAAAAGGTGTGAAAAATATGAAGAGCTTCAAAAGGTGTCAAAAATATGAGGAGCATGAAACGATCTGAAAAATAGGAGGAGCATGAAGTGGTGTTCAAAAACCTGAAGAGCATGAAAAGGTTTGAAAAATATGAAGAGCCTCAAAAGGTGACAAAAATATGAGGAGCATGAAACAGTCTGTAAAGAGGAGGAGCATGAAACCGTGTTCAAAAACATGAAGAGTCTGAAAAGTTGTGAAAAATATGAAGGGCTTCAAAAGGTGTGAAATACATGAGGAGCATGAAACTGCCTGAAAAATAGGAGGAGCAAGAAGCTGTGTTCAAAAACATGAGAGCCTGAAAAGGTGTGAAAAATATGAAGAAATTCAAGGTGTGAAATATATGAGGAGCATGAAACGGTCTGAAAAATAGGAGGAGCATGAAGCGGTGTTCAAAAACATGAAGAGCCTGAAAACGTGTGAAAAATATGTAGAGCTTCAAAAAGTGTGAAAACTTTGAAGAGCTTCAAAACGTGTCAAAAATATGAGGAGCATGAAACGATCTGAAAAATAGCAGGAGCATGAAGCGGTGTTGAAAAACATGAAGATTGTGAAAACGGGTGAAAATATGAAGAGCTTCAAAAATAAGAAAAATATGAAGAGCTTCAAAAGGTGTGAAAAATATGAAGAGCTTCAAAAGGTGACAAAAATATGAGGAGCATGAAACGGTCTGAAAAGTAGGAGGAGCATGAAGCAGTGTTGAAAAACATGAAGAACCTGAAAAGGTGTGAAAAATATGAAGAGCTTCAACAGGTGTCAAAAATATGAGGAGCATGTAACGGTCTGAAAAACAGGAGAAGCATGAAGGGTGGTCAAAAAAATGAAGAGCCTGAAAAGGTGTGAAAAATATGAAGAGCTTCAAAAGGTGACAAAAATATGAGGAGCATGAAACGGTCTGAAAAGTAGGAGGAGCATGAAGCGGTGTTGAAAAACATGAAGAAACTGAAAAAGTGTGAAAAATATGAAGAGCTTCAAAAGGTGTCAAAAATATGAGGAGCATGTAACGGTCTGAAAAATAGGAGGAGCATGAAGCAGTGTTGAAAAACATGAAGAGCGTGAAAAGGTGTGAAAAATATGAAGAGCTTCAAAAGGTGTCAAAAATATGAGGAGCATGAAACTGTCTGAAAAATAGGAGGAGCATGAAACGGTTTTTAAAAAGATGAAGAGCATGAAAATATGTGAAAAATATGTAGAGCTTCAAAAGGTGTCAAAAATATGAGAAGCATGAAACGGTCTGAAAAATAGGAGGAACATGAAGTGTTGTTGAAAAACATGAAGAGCCTGAAAAAGTGTGATATATATGAAGAGCTTCAAAAGGTCTGAAAAATATGAGGAGCAGCAAACGGTCTGAAAAATATGAGGAGCATGAAACGTTGTGGAAAAACATGAACAGCCTGAAAAGGTCTGAAAAACATGAAGAGCTTCAAAAGGTGTGAAAAATATGAAGAGCTTCAAAAGGTGTCAAAAATATGAGGAGCATGAAACAGTCTGAAAAATAGGGGAGCATGATGCGGTGTTGTAAAACATGAAGAGCCTGAAAAGTTGTGAAAAAATGGAAGAGCTTCATTACGTGTGAAATACATGAGGAGAATGAAACGGTCTGTAAAATAGGAGGAGCATGACGCGGTTTTGAAAATGATGAAGAGCTTGAAAATGTGTGAAAAACACGAAGAGCTTCAAAAGGTGTCAAAAATATGAGGAGCGTGTAACAATCTGAAAAATAGGAGAGGCATGATGCAGTGTTGTAAAACATGAAGAGCGTGAAAAGGTGTGAAAAATATGAAGAGCTTCAGAAGGTGTGAAAAATATGTGGAGCATGAAACAGTGTGAAAAATAGGAGGAGCATGAAACGGTGTTGAAAAAAATGAAGAGCCTGAAAAGTTGTGAAAAATTGGAAGAGCTTCATTACGTGTGAAATACATGAGGAGAATGAAACGGTCTGTAAAATAGGAGGAGCATGAAGCGGTGTTCAAAAACATGAAGAGCCTGGAAAGGTGTGAAAAATATGAAGAGCTTCAAAAGATGTGAAATATATGAGGAGCATGAAAAGGTCTGAAAAACTGGAGCAGCGTGAAGCGGTGTTTAAAAACATGAAGAGCCTGAAAAGGTGTGAAAAATATGAAGAACTTCAAAACGTGTCAAAAATATGAGGAGCATGAAACGGTCTGAAAAATAGGAGGAGCAAGAAGCGGTGTTGAAAAACATGAAGAGTCTGAAAAGGTGTGAGAAATATGAAGAGCTTCAAAAGGTGTGAAAAATATGAAGAGCTTCAAAAGGAGTGAAGAATATGAAGAGCTTCAAAAGGTGTCAAAAATGAGATGAGCATGAAATTGTCTGACAAACAGGAGGAGCATGATGCAGTGTTGAAAAACATGAAGAGCCTGAAAAGGTGTGAAAAATATGAAGAGCTTAAAAAGGTATGAAAAATATGAAGAGCTTCAAAAGGTGTCAAAAAAGAGATGAGCATGAAACGGTCTGACAAACAGGAGGAGCATGATGCGGTGTTGAAAAACATGAAGAGCCTGAAAAGGTGTGAAAAATATGAAGAGCTTCAAAATGTGTGAAATACATGAGGAGCAAGAAACGGTCTGAAAAATAGGAGGAGCATGAAGTGGTGTTCAAAAACATGAAGAGCCTGAAAAGATGTGAAAATTATGAAGAGCTTCAAAAGGTGTCAAAAATATGAGGAGCATGAAACGGTCTGAAAAATCGGGGAGCATGAAGCGGTGTTGAAAATCATGAAGAGCCTGAAAAACTGTGAGAAATATGAAGAGCTTCAAAAGGTATCAAAAATATGAAGAGTTTCAAAAGGTGTCAAAAATGAGAGGAGCATGAAGCGGTCTGAAAATTAAGAGGAGGAGTAAGTGGTGTTGAAAAACATGAAGAGCCTGAAAAGGTGTGAAAAATGTGAAGAGCTTCAAAAGACGTGAAATACATCAGGAGCAAGAAACGGTCTGAAAATAGGAGGAGCATGATGCGGTATTCAAAAACATGAGGAGCCTGAAAAGGTGTGAAAAATATGAAGAGCTTCAAAAGGTGTAAAAAATATGAGGAGCATGAAACGATCTGAAAAATAGGAGGAGCATGAAGTGGTGTTCAAAAACCTGAAGAGCATGAAAAGGTGTGAAAAATATGAAGAGCCTCAAAAGGTGACAAAAATATGAGGAGCATGAAACAGTCTGAAAAGAGGAGGAGCATGAAACCGTGTTCAAAAACATGAAGAGTCTGAAATGTTGTGAAAAATATGAAGGGCTTCAAAAGGTGTGAAATACATGAGGAGCATGAAACGGCCTGAAAAATAGGAGGAGCAAGAAGCTGTGTTCAAAAACATGAGAGCCTGAAAAGGTGTGAAAAATATGAAGAGATTCAAGGTGTGAAATACATGAGGAGCATGAAACGGTCTGAAAAATAGGAGGAGCATGAAGCGGGATTGAAAAACATGAAGAGCCTGAGAACGTGTGAAAAATATGAAGAGCTTCAAAAGGTGTGAAAAATATGAGGAGCTTCAAAAGGTGTCAAAAATATGAGGAGCACGAAACGTTCTGAAAAATAGGAGGAGCTTGATGCAGTGTTGAAAAATATGAAGAGCCCGAAAACGTGTGAAAAATATGAAGATCTTAAAAAGGTATGAAAAATATGAAGAGCTTCAAAAGTTGTCAAAAAAGAGATGAGCATGAAACGGTCTGAAATAGGAGGAGCATGAAATTGTGTTCAAAAATGAAGAGCCTGAAAAGGTGTGTAGTATATTAAGATTTCAGAAGGTGTCAAAATATGAGGAGCATGAAAAGGTCTGAAAAATAGGAGGAGCATGAAGTGATGTTGAAAAACATGAAGAGCCTGAAAAGGTGTGAAAAATACGAAGAGCTTCAAAATGTGTCAAAAATATGAGGAGCATGAAACGGTCTTAAATATATGAGGAGCATGAACCGGTGTTCAAAAACATGAAGGCCTGAAAAGATGTGAAAAATATGAGGAGCTTCAAAAGGTGTGAAAAATATGAAGAGCTTCAAAAGGTGTCAAAAATGAGATGAGCATGAAAAGGTCTGATAAACAGGAGGAGTATGAAGTTGTGTTGAAAAACATGAAGAGCCTGAAAAGGTGTGAAATATATGAGGAGCTTGAAAAGGTGTCAAAAATATGAGGAGCATGAAACGATCTGAAAAATAGGAGGTGCATGAAGTGGTGTTGAAAAACATGAAAAGGTGTGAAAAATATGAAGAGCTTCAAAGGTGTGAAAAATATGAGGAGCTTCAAAAGGTGTCAAAAATGAGAAGAGCATGAAACGGTCAGGAAAATAGCAGGAGAATGAAGTGGTGTTGAAAACTATAAACAGCCTGAAAAAGTGTGAAAAATATGAAGAGCTTCAAAAGGTGTCAAAAATATGAGTATCATGAAACGATCTGAAAAATAGGAGGAGCATAAAGCGGTGTTCAAAAATATGAAGAGCATGAAAAAGTGTGAAAAATATGAACAGCCTCAAAACGTGTCAAAAATATGAGGAGCATGAAACGGTCTGAAAAATACGAGAAGTATGAAACGGTGTTCAAAAACATGAAGAGCCTGAAAAGGTGTGACAAATATGAAGAGGTTCAAAAGGTATGAAATTCATGAGGAGTATGAAACGGTCTGAAAAATAGGAGGAGCATGAAACGGTTTTTAAAAAGATGAAGAGCATGAAAATATGTGAAAAATATGTAGAGCTTCAAAAGGTGTCAAAAATATGAGGAGCATGAAACGGTCTGAAAAATAGGAGGAACATGAAGTGTTCTTGAAAAACATGAAGAGCCTGAAAAAGTGTGATATATATGAAGAGCTTCAAAAGGTCTGAAAAATATGAGGAGCAGGAAACGGTCTGAAAAATATGAGGAGCATGAAACGGTGTTGAAAAACATGAAGAGCCTGAAAAGGTGTGAAAAACATGAAGAGCTTCAAAAGGTGTGAAAAATATGAAGAGCTTCAGAAGGTGTCAAAAATGAGATGAGCATGAAACTGTCGGAAAAACAGGAGGAGCATGAAGTGGTGTTCAAAAACATGGAGAGCCTGAAATGGTGTGAAAAATATGAAGAGCTTCAAAAGGTGTGAAATACATGAGGAGCATGAAACGGTCTGAAAAATAGGAGGAGCATGAAACGGTGTGCAAAAATATGAAGAGCCTGAAAAGGTGTGAAAAATATGAAGAGCTTCAAAAGGTGTGAAAAATATGAGGAGCATGAAACGGTCTGAAAAACAGGAGGAGCATGAAGCGGTGTTCAAAAACATGAAGAGCCTGAAAAGGTGTGAAAAATATGAAGAGCTTCAAAAGGTGTCAAAAAAGAGATGAGCATGTAACGGTCTGAAAAATAGGAGGAGCATGAAGCAGTGTTGAAAAACATGAAGAGTCTGAAAAGGTGTGAAAAATACGAAGAGCTTCAAAAGGTGTGAAAAATATGAGGAGCATGAAACGGTCTGAAATATAGGGGGATCATGAAGCGGTTTTGAAAAACATGAAGAGCCTGAAAAGGTGTGAAAAATGTGAAGAGCTTAAAAAGGTGTCAAAATATGAGGAGCATGAAACGGTCTGAAAAATAGGAGGAGCATGAAACGGTGAACAAAAATATGAAGAGCCTGAAAAGTTGTGAAAAATATGAAGAGCTTCAAAAGGTGTGAAAAATATGAGGAGCATGAAACGGTCTGAAAAAGATGAGGAGCATGAAGCGGCGTTGAAAAACATGAAGAGCCTGAACAGGTGTGAAAAATATGAAGAGCTTCAAAAGGTGTCAAAAATATGAGGAACATGAATCGGTCTGAAAAATAAGAGAAGCATGAAGTGGTGTTGAAATACATGTAGAGCCTGAAAAGGTGTGAAAAATATGAAGAGCTTCAAAAGGTGTGAAATAAATGAGGAGCATGAAACAGTCTGAAAAATAGGAGGAGCATGAAACGTTGTTCAAAAACAAGAAGAGCCTGAAATGGTGTGAAAAATATGAAGAGCCTCAAAACGTGTCAAAAATATGAGGAGCATGAAACGGTCTGAAAAAGAGGAGGAGCATGAGCAGAGTTGAAAAACATGAACAGCCTGAAAAGGTGTGAAAAATATGAAGAGTTTCAAAAGGTGTGAAAAATAGGAGGAGCATCAAGCGGTTTTCAAAAACATGAAGAGCCTGAAAAGGTGTGAAAAATACGAAGAGCTTCAAAAGGTGTCAAAAATATGACGAGCATGAAAGAGTCTGAAAAATAGGAGCAGCATGAAACGGTGTTCAAAAACATGAAGAGCCTGAAAAGGTGTGAAAAATATGAAGAGCTTCAAAAAGTGTGAAAAATAGGAGAAGCATGAAGCGGTGTTTAAAAACATGAAAAGCCTGAAAAGGTGTGAAAAACATGAAGAGTTTCAAAAGGTGTTAAAAATGAGATGAGCATGAAACGGTCTGAAAAATAGGAGGATCATGAAGCGGTATTGAAAATCATGAAGAGCCTGAAAAGGTGTGAAAAATATGAAGAGCTTCAAAAGGGGTCAAAAATATGAGAGGCATGAAACGATCTGAAAAAAAGCAGGAGCATGAAGCCGTGTTCAAAAACATGAAGAGCCTGAAAAGGTGTGAAAATTATGAAGAGCTTCCAAAGGTGTGAAATACATGAGGAGCATGGAACTGTCTGAAAAATAGGAGGAACATGAAGCGGTGTTTAAAAACAAGAAGAGCCTGAAAAGGTGTGAAAATTATGAAGAGCTTCAAAAGGTGTGAAATACATGAGGAGCATGTAACGTTCTGAAAAATTGGGGGAGCATGAAACGGTGTTCCAAAACATGAATAGCCGGAAAAGGTGTGAAAAATATGAAGAGCATCAAAAGGTGTGAAAAATATCAGGAGCATGAAACGGTCTGAAAAATAGGAGGAGCATGAAGCGGTGTTCAAAAACCTGAAGAGCCTAAGAACGTGTGAAAAATATGAAGAGCTTCAAAAGGTGTGAAATACATGAGAGAAATGAACCTATCTGAAAAATAGGAGGAGCATGAAGCCGTGTTAAAAAACATGAAGACCCTGAAAAGGTGTGAAAAATATGAAGAGCTTCTAAAGGTGTCAAAAATAAGAGGACAATGAAACGGTCTGGAAAATAGGAGGACCATGAAGTGGTGTTGAATATGATGAAGAGCCTGATAAGGTGTGAAATATATGAGGAGCTTGAAAATGTGTCAAAAATATGAGGAGCATGAAACGATCTGAAAAATAGGAGGTGCATGAAGTGGTGTTGAAAAACATGAAGAGCCTGAAAAGGTGTGAAAAATATGAAGAGCTTCAAAAGGTGTCAAAAATGACATGAGCTTGAAACGGTCTGAAAAATTGGAGGAGCATGAAGCGATGTTGAAAAACATGAAGAGCCTGAAAAAGTGTGAAAAATATGAAGAGCTTCAAAAGGTGTTAAATATATGAGGAGCAAGAAACGGTCACAAAAATAGGAGGAGCATGAAGCGGTGTTCAAAACCATGAAGAGCCTGAAAAGGTGTGAAAAATATGAAGAGTTTCAAAAATGTGAAAAATATGAAGAGCTTCAAAGGTGTCAAATATATGAAGAGCTTCAAACGGTGTCCAAATTATGAGGAGCATTAAACGGTCTGAAAAATAGGAGGAGCATGAAGCGGGGTTGAAAAACATGAAGAGCCTGAGAACGTGTGAAAAATATGAAGAGCTTCAAAGGTGTCAAATATATGAAGAGCTTCAAACGGTGTCCAAATTATGAGGAGCATGAAACGGTATGAAAAATAGGAGGAGCATGAAGCGGGATTGAAAAACATGAAGAGCCTGAGAACGTGTGAAAAACATGAAGAGCTTCAAAAGGTGTGAAAAATATGAGGAGCTTCAAAAGGTGTCAAAAATGAGAAGAGCATGAAACGGTCAGGAAAATAGGAGGAGCATGAAGCGGTGTTCAAAAACATGAAGAGCCTGAAAAGGTGTGAAAAATATGAAGAGCTTCAAAAGGTGTGAAAAATATGAGGAGCTTCAAAAGGTGTCAAAAATATAAGGAGCAAGAAACGGTAGGAAAAATAGGAGGGACATGAAGCGGTGTTCAAAATCATGAAGAGCCTGAAAAGCTGAGAAATATATGAAGAGCTTCAAAGGGTGTCAAAATTATGAGGAGCATGAAACGGTCTGAAAAATACGAGAAGCATGAAACAGTGTTGAAAAATATGAAGAGCCTGAAAAAGTGTGCAAAATATGAAGAGCTTCAAAACCTGTCAAAAATATGAGAAGCATGAAACGGTCTGAAAAATAGGAGGAGCATGAACCGGTGTTCAAAAACATGAAGAGACTGAAAACGTGTGAAAAATATGAGGAGCTTCAAAAGGTGTGAAAAATATGAAGATCTTCAAAATGTGTCAAAAATGAGATGAGCATGAAACGGTCTGAAAAATAGGAGGAGCATGAAGTGGTGTTGATAAACATGAAGAGCCTGAAAAGGTGTGAAATATATGAGGAGCTGGAAAAGGTGTCAAAAATATGAGGAGCAAGAAACGGTCTGAAAAATAGGAGGCGCATGAAACGGTCTGAAATATATGAGGAGCATGAACCGGTGTTCAAAAACATGAAGGCCTGAAAAGGTGTGAAAAACATGAAGAGCCTGAAAATGTGGGTAAAATATGAAGAGCTTCAAAAGGTGTCAAGAATGAGATGAGCATGAAAAGGTCTGATAAATAGGAGGAGTATGAAGTTGTGTTGAAAAACATGAAGAGCCTGAAATGGTGTGAAATATATGAGGAGCTTGAAAAGGTGTCAAAAATATGAGGAGCATGAAACGATCTGAAAAATAGGAGGTGCATGAAGTGGTGTTGAAAAACATTAAAGGGTGTGAAAAATATGAAGAGCTTCAAAAGGTGTCAAAAATATGAGGAGCATGAAATGGTCTGAAAAATAGGAGAATCATGAAGTGGTGTTGAAAAACATGAACAGCCTGAAAAGGTGTGTAAAATATGAAGAGCTTGATAAGGTGTCATAAATATGAGGAGCATGAAACGGTCGGAAAAATAGGAGTAGCATGAAGTGGTGTTGAAAAACATGAAGAGCCTGAAAAGGAGTGAAAAATATGAAGAGCTTCAAAAAGCGTCAAAAATTTGAGGATCATGAAACGGTCTGAAAAATAGGAGGAGCAAGAAGCGGTGTTGAAAAACATGAAGAGCCTGAAAAGGGGTAAAAATATGAAGAGGTTCAAAAGGTGTCAAAATTATGAGGAGCATTAAACGGTATGAAAAATAGGAGGAGCATGAAGAGGTGTTCAAAAACATGAAGACCCTGGAAAGGTGCGAAAAATATGAAGAGCCAGAAAAGGTGTAAAAAGTATGAAGAGCTTCAAAAGGTATGAAATACATGAGGAGCTTGAAACGGTCTGAAAAACAGGAGGAGCATGAAGCGGTGTTGAAAAACATGAAGAGCCTCAAAACGTGTGAAAAAAATGAAGAGCTTCAAAAGGTGTGAAAAATATCAAGAGCTTCAAAAGATGTCAAAAATATGAGGAACATGTAACGGTCTGAAAAATAGGAGGAGCATGGAATGCTGATCAAAAACATGAAGAGCCTGAAAAGGTGTGAAAAACATAAAGAGATTCAAAAGGTGTGAAATACATGAGGAGCATGAAACGGTCTGAAAAATAGGAGAAGCATGAAGTGGTGTGGAAAAAGAAGAAGAGCTTGAAAAGGTGTGAAAAATATGAAGACCTTCAAAAGGTGTGAAAAATAGGAGGAGCATGAAGCGGTGTTCAAAAACATGAAGAGCCTGAAAAGGAGTGAAAAATACGAAGAGCTTCAAAAGGTGTCAAATACATGAGGAGCATTAAACGGTCTGAAAAATAGGAGGAGCATGAAGCTGTGTTCAAAAACATGAAGAGCCTGAAAAGGTGTGAAAAATATGAAGAGCTTCAAAAGGTTTGAAAAATAGGAGGAGCATGAAGCGGTGTTCAAAAACATGAAGAGCCTGTAAACGTGTGAAAAACATGAAGAGCTTCAAAAGATGTCAAAAATATGAGCAGCAAGAATCCGTCTGAAATATAGGAGGAGCATGAAACGGTGTTCAATAACATGAGGAGCCTGAAAAGTTGTGAAATATATGAAGAGTTTCAAAAGGTGTAAAAAATATGAGGAGCTTCAAAAGGTGTCAAAAATATGAGGAACATGAAACGGTCTGAAAAAGCGGAGGAGCATGAAGCGGTGTTGAAAAACATGAAGAGCCTGAAAACGTGTGAGAAATATGAAGAGCTTCAAAAGGTGTCAAAAATGAGAGGAGCATGAAGCGGTCTGAAAATTAACAGGAGGAGGAAGTGGTGTTGAAAAACATGAAGAGCCTGAAAAGGTGTGAAATATATGAAGAGCTTCAAAAGGTGTCAAGCATATGAGGAGCATGAAATGGTCTGAAAAGTAGGAACAGGTTGAAACGGTGTTCAAAAACCTGAAGAGCCTGAAAAGTTGTGAAAAATGTGAAGAGCTTCAAAAGATGTGAAATACATCAGGAGCAAGAGACGGTCTGAAAATAGGAGGAGCATGATGCGGTATTCAAAAACATGAGGAGCCTGAAAAGGTGTGAAAAATATGAAGAGCTTCAAAAGGTGTCAAAAATATGAGGAGCATGAAACGATCTGAAAAATGGGAGGAGCATGAAGTGGTGTTCAAAAACCTGAAGAGCATGAAAAGGTGTGAAAAATATGAAGAGCCTCAAAAGGTGACAAAAATATGAGGAGCATGAAACAGTCTGAAAAGAGGAGGAGCATGAAACCGTGTTCAAAAACATGAAGAGTCTGAAAAGTTGTGACAAATATGAAGGGCTTCAAAAGGTGTGAAATACATGAGGAGCATGAAACGGCCTGAAAAATAGGAGGAGCAAGAAGCTGTGTTCAAAAACATGAGAGCCTGAAAAGGTGTGAAAAATATGAAGAGATTCAAGATGTGAAATACATGAGGAGCATGAAACGGTCTGAAAAATAGGAGGAGCATGAAGCGGTGTTCAAAAACATGAAGAGCCTGAAAAGGTGTGAAAAATATGTCGACCTTCAAAAAGTGTGAAAACTGTGAAGAGCTTCAAAACGTGTCAAAAATATGAGGAGCATGAAACGATCTGAAAAATAGCAGGAGCATGAAGCGGTGTTGAAAAACATGACGATTGTGAAAACGGGTGAAAATATGAAGAGCTTCAAAAATATGAAAAATATGAAGAGCTTCAAAAGGTGTGAAAAATATGAAGAGCTTCAAAAGGAGTGAAGAATAAGATGAGCATGAAATGGTCTGACAAACAGGAGGAGCATGATGCGGTGTTGAAAAACATGAAGAGCCTGAAAAGGTGTGAAAAATATGAAGAGCTTCAAAAGGTATGAAAAATATGAAGAGCTTCAAAAGGTGTCAAAAAAGAGATGAACATGAAACGGTCTGACAAACAGGAGGAGCATGATGCGGTGTTGAAAAACATGAAGAGCCTGAAAAGGTGTGAAAAATATGAAGAGCTTCAAAATGTGTGAAATACATGAGGAGCAAGAAACGGTCTGAAAAATAGGACGAGCATGAAGTGGTGTTCAAAAACATGTACAGCCTGAAAAGATGTGAAAAATATGAAGAGCTTCAAAAGGTGTCAAAGATATGAAGACCTTCAAAACGTGTCAAAAATATGAGGAGCATGAAACGGTCTGTAAAATAGGAGAAGCATGAGGTTGTGTTGAAAAACATGAAGAGCCTGAAAAGGTATGAAATATATGAAGAGCTTCAAAAGGTGTCAAAAATATGAGGAGCATGAAACGGTCTGAAAAATCGGGGAGCATGAAGCGGTGTTGAAAATCATGAAGAGCCTGAAAAACTGTGAGAAATATGAAGAGCTTGAAAAGGTGTCAAAAATATGAAGAGCTTCATAAGGTGTCAAAAATATGAGGAGCATGAAGCGGTTTGAAAAATATTAGGTGCATGAAGCGGTGTTGAAAAAGATGAAGAGCCTGAAAAGGTGTGAAATATATGAAGTGCTTCAAAAGGTGTGCAATACATGAGGAGCATGTAACAACCTTAAAAACAGGACGAGCATGAAGCCGTGTTCAAAAACATGAGAGCCTGAAAAGGTGTGAAAAATATGAAGAGCTTCAAAAGGTGTGAAATACGTGAGAAGCATGAAACGGTCTGAAAAATAGGAGGAGCATGAAGCAGTGTTCAAAAATATGAAGAGCCTGAAAACGTGTGAAAAACATGAAGAGCTTCAAAAGATGTGAAAAATATGAAGAGCTTCAAAAGGTATCAAAAATGAGATGAGCATGAAACGTTCTGAAAAATAGGAGGAGCATGAAGTGGTGTTGAAAATCATCAAGAGCCTGAAAAAGTGTGAAAAATATGAAGAGCTTCAAAAGGTGTCAAAAATATGAGCAGCAAGAATCGGTCTGAAATATAGGAGGAGCATGAAACGGTGTTCAAAAACATGAAGAGCCTGAAAAGTTGTGAAATATATGAAGAGTATCAAAAGGTGTAAAAAATATGAAAAGCTTCAAAAGGTGTCAAAAATATGAGGAACATGAAACGGTCTGAAAATGAGGAGGAGCATGAAGCGGTGTTGAAAAACATGAAGAGCCTGAAAACGTGTGAGAAATATGAAGAGCTTCAAAAGGTGTCAAAAATGAGAGGAGCATGAAGCGGTCTGAAAATTAACAGGAGGAGGAAGTGGTGTTGAAAAACATGAAGAGCCTGAAAAGGTGTGAAATATATAAAGAGCTTCAAAAGGTGTCAAACATTTGAGGAGCATGAAATGGTCTGAAAAGTAGGAACAGGTTGAAACGGTGTTCAAAAACCTGACGAGCCTGAAAAGGTGTGAAAAATGTGAAGAGCTTCAAAAGATGTGAAATACATCAGGAGCAAGAAACGGTCTGAAAATAGGAGGAGCATGATGCGGTATTCAAAAACATGAGGAGCCTGAAATGGTGTGAAAAATATGAAGAGCTTCAAAAGGTGTCAAAAATATCAGGAGCATGAAACGATCTGAAAAATAGGAGGAGCATGAAGTGGTGTTCAAAAACCTGAAGAGCATGAAAAGGAGTGAAAAATATGAAGAGCCTCAAAAGGTGACAAAAATATGAGGAGCATGAAACAGTCTGAAAAGAGGAGGAGCATGAAACCGTGTTCAAAAACATGAAGAGTCTGAAAAGTTGTGAAAAATATGAAGGGCTTCAAAAGGTGTGAAATACATGAGGAGCATGAAACGGCCTGAAAAATAGGAGGAGCAAGAAGCTGTGTTCAAAAACATGAGAGCCTGAAAAGGTGTGAAAAATATGAAGAGATTCAAGGTGTGAAATACATGAGGAGCATGAAACGGTCTGAAAAATAGGAGGAGCATGAAGAGGTGTTCAAAAACATGAAGAGCCTGAAAAGGTGTGAAAAATATGTCGACCTTCAAAAAGTGTGAAAACTGTGAAGAGCTTCAAAACGTGTCAAAAATATGAGGAGCATGAAACGATCTGAAAAATAGCAGGAGCATGAAGCGGTGTTGAAAAACATGAAGATTGTGAAAACGGGTGAAAATATGAAGAGCTTCAAAAATATGAAAAATATGAAGAGTTTCAAAAGGTGTGAAAAATATGAAGAGCTTCAAAGGGTGACAAAAATATGAGGAGCATGAAACGGTCTGAAAAGTAGGAGGAGCATGAAGCAGTGTTTAAAAACATGAAGAACCTGAAAAGGTGTGAAACATATGAAGAGCTTCAACAGGTGTCAAAAATATGAGGAGCATGTAACGGTCTGAAAAATAGGAGGAGCATGAAGGGTGGTCAAAAAAATGAAGAGCCTGAAAAGGTGTGAAAAACATGAAGAGCTTCAAAACATGTCAAAAATATGAGGAGCATGAAACGGTCTGAAAAATAGGAGGAGCATGAAAGGTTTTTAAAAAGATGAACAGCATGAAAATATGTGAAAAATATGTAGAGCTTCAAAAGGTGTCAAAAATATGAGAAGCATGAAACGGTCGGAAAAATAGGAGGAACATGAAGTGTTGTTGAAAAACATGAAGAGCCTGAAAAAGTGTGATATATATGAAGAGCATCAAAAGGTCTGAAAAATATGAGGAGCAGGAAACAGTCTGAAAAATATGAGGAGCATAAAACGGTGTTGAAAAACATGAAGAGCCTGAAAAGGTGTGAAAAACATGAAGAGCTTCAAAAGGTGTGAAAAATATGAAGAGCTTCAAAAGGTGTCAAAAATATGAGGAGCATGAAACAGTCTGAAAAATAGGGGAGCATGATGCGGTGTTGTAAAACATGAAGAGCCTGAAAAGTTGTGAAAAATTGGAAGAGCTTCATTACGTGTGAAATACATGAGGAGAATGAAACGGTCTGTAAAATAGGAGGAGCATGAAGCGGTTTTGAAAATGATGAAGAGCTTGAAAAGGTGTGAAAAACACGAAGAGCTTCAAAAGGTGTCAAAAATATGAGGAGCGTGTAACAATCTGAAAAATAGGAGAGGCATGATGCATTGTTGTAAAACATGATGAGCCTGAAAAGGTGTGAAAAATATGAAGAGCTTCAGAAGGTGTGAAAAATATGTGGAGCATGAAGCAGTGTGAGAAATAGGAGGAGCATGAAACGGTGTTGAAAAACATGAAGAGCCTGAAAAGTTGTGAAAAATTGGAAGAGCTTCATTATGTGTGAAATACATGAGGAGAATGAAACGGTCTGCAAAATAGGAGGAGCATGAAGCGGTGTTCAAAAACATGAAGAGCCTGGAAAGGTGTGAAAAATATGAAGAGCTTCAAAAGATGTGAAAAATATGAAGAGCTTCAAAAGGTGTCAAAAAAGAGATGAACATGAAACGGTCTGACAAACAGGAGGAGCATGAAGTGGTGTTGAAAAACATGAAGAGCCTGAAAAGGTGTGAAAAATATGAAGAGCTTCAAAATGTGTCAAAATTATGAGAAGCATGAAACGGTCTGAAAAATCGGAGAGCATGAAGCGGTGTTCAAAAATATAAAGAGCCTGAAAAGGTGTGAAAAATACGAAGAGCTTCAAAAGGTGTCAAAAATATGAGGAGCATGAAACGGTCTGCAAAATAGGAGGAGCATGAAATGGTGTTCAAAAACATGAAGAGCCTGAAAATGTGTGAAAAATACGGAAAGCTTCAAAAGGTGTCAAAAATATGAGGAGCATGAAACGGTCTGATAAATAGGAGTAGCATGATGCGGTGTTCAAAAACATGAAGAGCCCGAAAAGGTGTGAAAAATATGAAGAGCTTCAAAAGGTGTCAAAATTATGAGAAGCATGAAACGGTCTGAAAAATAGGAGAGCATGAAGCGGTGTTCAAAAATATAAAGAGCCTGAAAAGGTGTGAAAAATACGAAGAGCTTCAAAAGGTGTCAAAAATATGAGGAGCATGAAACGGTCTGCAAAATAGGAGGAGCATGAAATGGTGTTCAAAAACATGAAGAGCCTGAAAATGTGTGAAAAATACGGAAAGCTTCAAAAGGTGTCAAAAATATGAGGAGCATGAAACGGTCTGATAAATAGGAGTAGCATGATGCGGTGTTCAAAAACATGAAGAGCCCGAAAAGGTGTGAAAAATATGAAGAGCTTCAAAAGGTGTCAAAATTATGAGAAGCATGAAACGGTCTGAAAAATAGGAGAGCATGAAGCGGTGTTCAAAAATATAAAGAGCCTGAAAAGGTGTGAAAAATACGAAGAGCTTCAAAAGGTGTCAAAAATATGAGGAGCATGAAACGGTCTTAAAAAAAGGAGGAGGATGAAGCGGTGTTGAAAAACATGAAGAGTCTGAAACCGTGTGAAAAATATGAAGAGCTTCAAAAGGTGTCAAAAATGAGATGAGCATGAAACGGTCTGAAAAATAGGAGGAGCATGAAGCGGTGTTGAAAATCATGAAGAGCCTGAAAAGGTGTGAAAAATATGAAAAGCTTCAAAAGATGTGAAAAATATGAAGAGCTTCAAAAGGTGTCAAAATGAGATGAGCATGAACCGGTCTGAAAAATAGGAGGACATTAAGTGGTGTTGAAAAAAATGAAAAGCCTTAAAATGTGTGAAATATATGAAGAGCTTCAAAAGGTGTCAAAAATATGAGGAGAATGAAACAGTCTGCAAAATAGGAGGAGCATGAAATGTTGTTCAAAAACATGAAGAGCCTGAAAAGGTGTGAAAAATATGAACAGTTTCAAAAAGTGTGAAATACATGAGGAGAATTAAACTGTCTGAAAAATAGGAGGAGCATGAAGCGGTGTTGAAAAACATGAAGGACTAAAAACGTGTGAAAAATATGAAGAGCTTCAAAAGTTGTGAAAAATATGAAGAGCTTCAAAAGTTGTGAAAAATATGAAGAGCTTCAAAAGGTGTCAAAAATTAGATGAGCATGAAACGGTCTGAAAAATAGGAGGAGCATGAAGTGGTGTTGAAAAAAATGAAGAGCCTGAAAAGGTTTGAAAAATATGAAAAGCTTCATAAGGTGTCAAAAATATGAGGAGCATGAAACTGTCTCAAAAATAGGAGGAGCGTGAAGCGGTGTTCAAAAACAAGAAGAGCCTGAAAAGGTGTGAAAAATATGAAGAGCTTCAAAAGGTGTCAAAAATATGAGGAGCATGAAACGGTTTTGAGAAACATGAATAGCCTGAAAATATGTGAAAAATATGAAGAGCATAAAAATATGTGAAAAATATGAGGAGCATGAAACTGTGTTCAAAACATGAAGAGCCTGAAAAGGTGTGAAAAATATGAAGATCTTCAGAAGGTGTCAAAATTGAAGGCATTTCCCCTGAAATCAGGAACAAGACAAGGGTGCCCACCCTCACCACTACTATTCAACATAGTGTTGGAAGTTCTGGCCACAGCAATCAGAGCAGAAAAAGAAGGAAAAGGAATCCAGATAGGAAAAGAAGAAGTAAAACTCTCACTGTTTGCAGATGACATGATCCTCTACATAGAAAACCCTAAAGACTCTACCAGAAAATTACTAGAACTAATCAATGAATATAGTAAATTTGCAGGACATAAAATTAACACACAGAAATCCCTTGCATTCCTATATACTAACAATGAAAAAACAGACAGAGAAATTAAGGAAACAATACCATTCACCATTGCAACAAAAAGAATAAAATACTTAGGAGTATATCTACCTAAAGAAACAAAGGACCTATACATAGAAAACTATAAAACACTGATGAAAGAAATCAAAGAGGACACAAACAGATGGAGAAACATACCGTGTTCATGGATTGGAAGAATTAATATTGTCAAAATGGCTATTCTACCCAAAGCAGTCTATAGATTCAATGCAATCCCTATCAAGCTACCAATGGTATTTTTCACAGAACTAGACCAAAGAATTTCACAATTTGTATGGAAATACAAAAAACCTCGAATAGCCAAAGTAATCTTGAGAAAGAAGAATGGAGCTGGAGGAATCAACCTGCCTGACTTCAGACTCTACTACAAAGCCACAGTCATCAAGACAGTATGGTACTGGCACAAAGACAGAAATATAGATCAATGGAACAGAATAGAAAGCCCAGAGATAAATCCACGAACCTATGGACACCTTATCTTTGACAAAGGAGGCAAGGATATACAATGGAAAAAAGACAACCTCTTTAACAAGTGGTGCTGGGAAAACTGGTCAACCACTTGTAAAAGAATGAAACTAGAACACTTTCTAACACCATACACAAAAATAAACTCAAAATGGATTAAAGATCTAAATGTAAGACCAGAAACTATAAAACTCCTAGAGGAGAACATAGGCAAAACACTCTCTGACATAAATCAAAGCAAGATCCTCTATGACCCACCTCCCAGAATATTGGAAATATAAGCAAAACTAAACAAATGGGACCTAATGAAACTTAAAAGCTTTTGCACTACAAAGGAAACTATAAGTAAGGTGAAAAGACAGCACTCAGATTGGGAGAAAATAATAGCAAATGAAGAAACAGACAAAGGATTAATCTCAAAAATATACAAGCAACTCCTGCAGCTCAATTCCAGAAAAATAAATGACCCAATCAAAAAATGGGCCAAAGAACTAAACAGACATTTCTCCAAAGAAGACATACAGATGGCTAACAAACACATGAAAAGATGCTCAACATCACTCATTATTAGAGAAATACAAATCAAAACCACAATGAGGTACCATTACACGCCAGTCAGGATGGCTGCTATCCAATAGCCTACAAGCAATAAATGCTGGAGAGGGTGTGGAGAAAAGGGAACCCTCTTACACTGTTGGTGGGAATGCAAACTAGTACAGCCGCTATGGAAAACAGTGTGGAGATTTCTTAAAAAACTGGAAATAGAACTGCCATATGACCCAGCAATCCCACTTCTGGGCATACACACTGAGGAAACCAGAACTGAAAGAGACACGTGCACCCCAATGTTCATCGCAGCACTGTTTATAATAGCCAGGACATGGAAGCAACCTAGATGCCCATCAGCAGATGAATGGATAAGGAAGCTGTGGTACATATACACCATGGAATATTACTCAGCCATTAAAAAGAATTCATTTGAACCAGTCCTAATGAGATGGATGAAGCTGAAGCCCATTATACAGAGTGAAGTAAGCCAGAAAGATAAAGAACATTACAGCATACTGACACATGTATATGGAATTTAGAAAGGTGATAACGATAACCCTATATGCAGAACAGAAAAAGAGACACAGAAATACAGAACAGACTTTTGAACTTTGTGGGAGAATGTGAGGGTGGGATATTTCAAAAGAACAACATGTATCCTATCTATGGTGAAAGAGATCACCAGCCCAGGTGGGATGAACGAGACAAGTGCTCCGGCCTGGTGCACTGGGAAGACCCAGAGGAATCGGGGGGAGAGGGAGGTGGGAGGGGGGATCGGGATTGGGAATACATGTAAATCCATGGCTGATTCATATCAATGTATGACAAAACCCACTGGAAAAAAAAAATATGAGGAGCATGAAACAGTCTGAAAAATAGGAGGAGCATGAAACGGTGATCAAAAACATGAAGAGCCTGAAAAGGTGTGAAAAATATGAAGAGCTTCAAAAGGTGTGAAATACATGAGGAGCATGAAACTCTCTGAAAAATAGAAGGAGCATGAAGTGGTGTTCAAAAACATGAATAGCCTGAAAAGGTGTGAAAAATATGAAGATCTTCAAAAGGTGTGAAAAATATGAGGAGCATGATATGGTCTGAAAAATAGGAGGAGCATGAAGCGGTGTTGAAAAACATGAAGAGCCTGAAAACGTGTGAATAATATGAAGAGCTTCAAAAGGTGTGAAAAATATGAAGAGCTTCAAAAAGTGTGAAACACATGAGGAGGATTAAACGGTCTGAAAAATAGGAGGAGCATGAAGTGGTGTTGAAAAAAACTGAAGAGCCTGAAAAGGTGTGAAAAATATGAAGAGCTTCAAAAGGTGTCAAAAATATGAGGAGCATGAAACGGTCTGAAAAATAGGAGGAGCATGAAGCCGTGTTCAAAAACATGAAGAGCCTGAAAAGGTGTGAAAAATATGAAGAGCTTCAAAAAGTGTGAAATAGATGAGGAGGATTAAACGGTCTGAAAAATAGGAGGAGCATTAAGCGGTGTTGAAAAACATGAAGGCCTGAAAACATGTGAAAAATATGAAGAGCTTCAAAAGGTGTGAAAAATATGAAGAGCTTCAAAAGGTGTGAAATACATGTGGAGCATTAAACGGTCTGAAAAATAGGAGGAGCATGAAGCGGTGTTGAAAAACATGAAGAGCCTGAAAAGGTGTGAAAAATATGAGGAGCTTCAAAAGGTGTGAATTACATGTGGAGCATTAAACGGTCTGAAAAACAGGAGGAGCATGAAGCGGTGTGCAAAAACAAGAAGAGCCTGAAAAGGTGTGAAAAATATGAGGAGCTTCAAAAGGTGTGAAACACATGTGGAGCATTAAACGGTCTGAAAAATAGGAGGAACATGAAGCGGTGTTCAAAAACAAGAAGAGCCTGAAAAGGTGTGAAAAATATGAGGAGCTTCAAAAGGTGTGAAATACATGTGGAGCATTAAACGGTCTGAAAAATAGGAGGAGCATGAAACGGTGATAAAAAATGAAGAGCGTGAAATGGTGTGAAAAATATGAAGAGCTTCAAAATGTGTCAAATATAAGAGGAGCATGAAACAGTGTTCAAAAACATGAAGAGCCTGAAAAGCTGTGAAAAATATGAAGAGCTTCAAAAGGTGCCAAAAATATATGGAGCATGAAACGGTCTGAAAAATAGGAGGAGCATGAAGCGGTGTTGAAAAACATGAAGAGCCTGAAAAGGTGTGAAAAATATGAAGAGCTTCAAACGGTGTGAAATATATGAGGAGCATGAAACGGTCTGAAAAATAGAAGGAGCATGAAGCGGTGTAGAAAAACATGAAGAGCCTGAAAAGGTATGAAAAATATGAAGAGCTTCAAAACGTTTCAAAACCATGAGGAGCATGAAACCGTATGAAAATAGGAGGACCATGAAGCAGTGTTCACAAATATGAAGAGCCTGAAAAGGAGTGAAAAATATGGAGTGTTTCAAAACTTGTCAAAAATATGAGGAGCATGAAAAGTTCTGAAAAATAGGAGGAGCATGAAGCGGTGTTCAAAAACCTGAAGAGCCTGAAAACGTGTGAAAAATATGAAGAGCTTCAAAGGGTGTGAAATATATGAGGAGCAAAAACGGTCTGAAAAATACGAGGAGCATGAAGCCGTGTTCAAAAAACTGAAGAGCCTGAAAAGTTGTGAAAAATATGAAGAGCTTCAATAGGGTTAAAAATATGAGGAGCATGAAACGGTCTGAAAAATAGGAGGAGCATGAAGCGGTGTTCCAAAACATTAAGAGCCTGAAAAGGTATGAAAAATATGAAGAGCTTCAAAAAGTGTGAAAAATATGAGGAGCATGAAATGGTCTGAAAAATACGAGGAGCATGAAGCCGTGTTAAAAAACCTGAAGAAACTGAAAAGTTGTGAAAAATATGAAGAGCTTCAAAAGGTGTCAAAGTTATGAGGAGCATGAAACCGTCTGAAAAATAGGAGGAGCATGAAATGGTGTTCAAAAACATGAAGAGCATGAAAGGTGTGAAAAATATGAAGAGCATGAAAATGTGTGAAAAATATGAGGAGCATGGAACTGTGTTCAAAAAAATGTACAGCCTGAAAAGGTGTGAAAAATATGAAGAACTTCAAAACGTGTCAAAAATATGAGGAGCATGAAACTGTCTGAAAAAGGAGGAGCATGAAGCGGTGTTCAAAAACATGAAGAGCCTGAAAAGGTGTAAAATATATGAAGAGTCAAAAAGTGTCAAAAATATGAGGAACATGAAACCTTCTGAAAAATAGGAGGAGCATGAAGCGGTGTTAGAAAACCTAAGGAGCCTGAAAAGGTGTGAAAAATATGAAGAGCTTCAAAAGGTGTCAAAAATATGAGGAGAATGAAACGGTCTGCAAAATAGGAGGAGCATGAAATGGTGTTCAAAAACATGAAGAGCCTGAAAAGGTGTGAAAAATATGAAGAGCTTCAAAAGGTGTGAAATACATGAGGAGGATTAAACAGTCTGAAAGATAGGAGGAGCATGAAGCGTTTTTGAAAAACATGAAGCGCCTGAAAAGGTGTGAAAAATATGAAGAGATACTAAAGGTGTCAAAAATATGAGGAGCATGAAACGGTCTGAAAAATAGGAGGAGCATGAAACGCTGTTGAAAAAAATGAAGAGCCTGAAAAGGTGTGAAAAATATGGAAAGCTTCAAAAGGTGTCAAAAATATGAGGAGCATGAAACGGTCTGAAAAATAGGAGTAGCATGATGCGGTGTTCAAAAACATGAAGAGCCTGAAAAGGTGTGAAAAATATGAAGAGCTTCAAAAGGTGTCAAAATTATGAGGAGAATGAAACGGTCTGAAAAATAGGAGAGCATGAAGCGGTGTTCAAAAATATAAAGAGCCTGACAAGGTGTGAAAAATACTAAGAGCTTCAAAAGGTGTCAAAAATATGAGGAGCATGAAACGGTCTTAAAAAAAGGAGGAGGATGAAGCGGTGCTGAAAAACATGAAGAGTCTGAAAACGTGTGAAAAATATGAAGAGCTTCAAAAGGTGTCAAAAATGAGATGAGCATGAAACGGTCTGAAAAATAGGAGGAGCATGAAGCGGTGTTGAAAATCATGAAGAGCCTGAAAAGGTGTGAAAAATATGAAAAGCTTCAAAAGGTGTGAAAAATATGAAGAGCTTCAAAAGGTGTCAAAATGAGATGAGCATGAAACGGTCTGAAAAATAGGAGGAGCATGAAATGGTGTTCAAAAACATGAAGAGCCTGAAAAGGTGTGAAATATGAACAGTTTCAAAAAGTGTGAAATACATGAGGAGAATTAAACGGTCTGAAAAATAGGAGGAGCATGAAATGGTGTTCAAAAACATGAAGAGCCTGAAACGGTGTGAAAAATATGAACAGTTTCAAAAAGTGTGAAATACATGAGGAGAATTAAAGTGTCTGAAAAATAGGAGGAGCATGAAGCGGTGTTGAAAAACATGAAGGCCTGAAAACGTGTGAAAAATATGAAGAGCTTCAAAAGTTGTGAAAAATATGAAGAGCTTCAAAAGTTGTGAAAAATATGAAGAGCTTCAAAAGGAGTCAAAAATTAGATGAGCATGAAACGATCTGAAAAATAGGAGGAGCATGAAGTGGTGTTGAAAAAAATGAAGAGCCTGAAAAGGTTTGAAAAATATTAAAAGCTTCAAAAGGTGTCAAAAATATGAGGAGCATGAAACTGTCTCAAAAATAGGAGGAGCATGAAGCGGTGTTCAAAAACAAGAAGAGCCTGAAAAGGTGTGAAAAATATGAAGAGCTTCAAAAGGTGTCAAAAATATGAGGAGCATGAAACGGCCAGAAAAATAGGAGGAGCATGAAGCGGTGTTCAGAAATATGAAGCGCCTGAAAAGGTGGGAAAAATATGAGGATCATGAAACGGTGTGAAAAATAGTTGGAGCATGAAGTGGTGTTGAAAAACTTGAAGAGCCTGAAAAGGTGTTAACAATATTAGGAGCCTAAAACGGTCTGAAAAATAGGAGGCGCATAAAGCGGTGTTGAAAAACTTGAAAAGCCTGAAAAGGTGTGAAAAACATGAAGAGCTTCAAGAAGTGTCAAAAATATGAGGAGCATGAAACGGTCTGAAAAATAGGAGGAGCATGAAACGGTGTTGAAAAACATGAAGAGCCTGAAAAGAGTGAAATAAATGAAGAGCTTCAAAAGGTGTCAAAAATATGAGGAGCATGAAATCGTATGTAAAATAGGAGGAGTATGAAACGTTGTTGAAAAACATGAAGAGTCTGAAAAGTTGTGAAAAATATGAAGAGCTTCAAAAGGTGTGAAATACATGAGGAGCATGAAACGTTCTGAAAAAAAGGAGGATCATGAAGTGGTGTTGAAAAACATGAAGAGCCTGAAAAAGTGTGAAAAATATGAAGAGCTTCAAAAGGTGTGAAATATATGAGGAGCATGAAACGGTCTGAAAAATAGGAGGAGCATGAAGCAGTGTTCAAAAACATGAAAAGCCTGAAACAATGTTAAAAATATGAAGAGCTTCAAAAGGTGTCAAAAATATGAGGTGCATGAAACGGTCTGAAAAACATGAGGAGCATGAAACGTTGTTCAAAAACATGAAGAGCCTGAAAAGGTTTGAAAAATATGAAGAGCCTCAAAACGTGTCAAAAATATGAAGAACATGAAACGGTCTCAAAAAAAGAGGAGAATGAAACGGTGTTCAAAAACATGAAGAGCCTGAAAAGGTGTGAAAAATATGAAGAGGTTCAAAAGGTGTGAAATACATGAGGAGCATGAACGGTCTGAACAATAGGAGGAGCATGAAGCGATGTTCAAAAATATGAAGAGCATGAAAAAGTGTGAAAAATATGAACAGCCTCAAAACGTGTCAAAAATATGAGGAGCATGAAACGGTCTGAAAAATACGAGAAGTATGAAACGGTGTTCAAAACCATGAAGAGCCTGAAAAGGTGTGACAAATATGAAGAGGTTCAAAAGGTGTGAAATACATGAGGAGTATGAAACGGTCTGAAAAATAGGAGGAGCATGAAGCGGTGTTCAAAAACATGAAGAGCCTGAAAAGGTGTGAAAAACATGAAGAGCTTTAAAAGGTGTGAAAAAATATCAGGAGCATGAAACGGACTGAAAATTAGGAGGAGCATGAAGCTGTGTTCAAAAATATGAAGTGCCTGAAAAGGTGTGAAAAATATGAAGAGCATCAAAAGGTGTCAAATATATGAGGAGCATGAAATGGTCTGAAAAATAGGAGGACCATGAAGCGGTGTTGAAAAACATGAAGAGCCTGAGAACGTGTGAAAAATATGAGGAGCTTCAAAATGTGTGAAAACACGAGGAGCTTCAAAAGGTGTCAAAAATGAGATGAGCATGAAAAGGTCTGAAAAAAAGGAGGAGAATGAAGTGCTGTTGAAAAACATGAAGAGCCTGAAATGGTGTGAAATATATGAAGAGCTTCAAAAGGTGTGAAAAATATGGGATCTTCAAAAAGTGTCAAACATATGAGGAGCCTGAACGGTCTGAAAAATAGGAGGAGCATGAAGCGGTGTTCAAAAACATGAAGAGCCTGAAAAGGTGTGAAATATATGAAGAGCTTCAAAAGCTCTCAATAATATGAGGAGCATGAAATCGTATGTAAAATAGGAGGAGTATGAAACGTTGTTGAAAAACATGAAGAGCCTGAAAAAGTGTGAAAAATATGAAGAGCTTCAAAAGGTGTGAAATATATGAGGAGCATGAAACGGTCTGAAAAATAGGAGGAGCATGAAGCAGTGTTCAAAAACATGAAAAGCCTGAAACAATGTTAAAAATATGAAGAGCTTCAAAAGGTGTCAAAAATATGAGGTGCATGAAACGGTCTGAAAAACATGAGGAGCATGAAACGTTGTTCAAAAACATGAAGAGCCTGAAAAGGTTTGAAAAATATGAAGAGCCTCAAAACGTGTCAAAAATATGAAGAACATGAAACGGTCTCAAAAAAAGAGGAGAATGAAACGGTGTTCAAAAACATGAAGAGCCTGAAAAGGTGTGAAAAATATGAAGAGCTTCAAAGGTTTGAAAAATATGAACAGCTTCAAAAGGTGTGAAATACATGAGGAGCATGAAACGGTCTGAAAAATAGGAGGAGCCTGAAGCGGTGTTCAAAAATATGAAGAGCCTGAAAAGTTGTGTAAAATATGAAGAGCTTAAAAGGGTGTGAAAAATAGGAGGAGCATGAAGCGGTGTTGAAAAACATGAAGAGCCTGAAAAGGTGTGAAAAATAGGAGGAGCTTCAAAAGGTGTGAAATACATGTGGAGCATTAAACGGTCTGAAAAACAGGAGGAGCATGAAGTGGTGTTCAAAAACAAGAAGAGCCTGAAAAGGTGTGAAAAATATGAGGAGCTTCAAAAGGTGTGAAATACATGTGGAGCATTAAACGGTCTGAAAATAGGAGGAGCATGAAATGGTGATAAAAAATGAAGAGCGTGAAATGGTGTGAAAAATATGAAGAGCTTCAAAATGTGTCAAATATAAGAGGAGCATGAAACAGTGTTCAAAAACATGAAGAGCCTGAAAAGCTGTGAAAAATATGAAGAGCTTCAAAAGGTGCCAAAAATATATGGAGCATGAAACGGTCTGAAAAATAGGAGGAGCATGAAGCGGTGTTCAAAAACCTGAAGAGCCTGAAAACGTGTGAAAAATATGAAGAGCTTCAAACGGTGTGAAATATATGAGGAGCATGAAACGGTCTGAAAAATACGAGGAGCATGAAGCCGTGTTCAAAAAACTGAAGAGCCTGAAAAGTTGTGAAAAATATGAAGAGCTTCAAACGGTGTGAAATATATGAGGAGCATGAAACGGTCTGAAAAATACGAGGAGCATGAAGCCGTGTTCAAAAAACTGAAGAGCCTGAAAAGTTGTGAAAAATATGAAAATCTTCAATAGGGTTAAAAATATGAGGAGCATGAAACGGTCTGAAAAATAGGAGGAGCATGAAGCGGTGTTCCAAAACATTAAGAGCCTGAAAAGGTATGAAAAATATGAAGAGCTTCAAAAAGTGTCAAAAATATGAGGAGCATGAAATGGTCTGAAAAATACGAGGAGCATGAAGCTGTGTTCAAAAACCTGAAGAGCATGAAACGGTGTTGAGAAACATGAAGAGCATGAAAAGATGTGAAAAATATGAAGAGCATGAAAAAGTGTGAAAAATATGAGGAGCATGAAACGGTCTGAAAAATACGAGGAGCATGAAGCCGTGTTAAAAAACCTGAAGAAACTGAAAAGGTGTGAAAAATATGAAGAGCTTCAAAAGGTGTCAAAGTTATGAGGAGCATGAAACCGTCTGAAAAATAGGAGGAGCATGAAATGGTGTTCAAAAACATGAAGAGCCTGAAAGGTGTGAAAAATATGAAGAGCATGAAAATGTGTGAAAAATATGAGGAGCATGAAACTGTGTTCAAAAAAATGCAGAGCCTGAAAAGGTGTGAAAAATATGAATAACTTCAAAACGTGTCAAAAATATGAGGAGCATGAAACTGTCTGAAAAAGGAGGAGCATGAAGCGGTGTTCAAAAACATGAAGAGCCTGAAAAGGTGTGAAAAATATGAAGAGATTCTAAAGGTGTCAAAAATATGAGGAGCATGAAATGGTCTTAAAAATACGAGGAGCATGAAGTGGTGTTGAAAAACATGAAGAGCCTGAAAAGGAGTGAAATATATGAAGAGCTTCAAAAGGTGTCAAATATATGAGGAGCATGAAAAGGTCTGAAAAATAGGAGTAGCATGATGCGGTGTTCAAAAACATGAAGAGCCTGAAAAGGTGTGAAAAATATGAAGAGCTTCAAAATGTGTCAAAATTATGAGAAGCATGAAACGGTCTGAAAAATAGGAGAGCATGAAGCGGTGTTCAAAAATATAAAGAGCCTGAAAAGGTGTGAAAAATACGAAGAGCTTCAAAAGGTGTCAAAAATATGAGGAGCATGAAACGGTCTGCAAAATAGGAGGAGCATGAAATGGTGTTCAAAAACATGAAGAGCCTGAAAATGTGTGAAAAATACGGAAAGCTTCAAAAGGTGTCAAAAATATGAGGAGCATGAAACGGTCTGATAAATAGGAGTAGCATGATGCGGTGTTCAAAAACATGAAGAGCCTGAAAAGGTGTGAAAAATATGAAGAGCTTCAAAAAGTGTGAAAAATATGAGGAGCATGAAATGGTCTGAAAAATACGAGGAGCATGAAGCCGTGTTAAAAAACCTGAAGAAACTGAAAAGTTGTGAAAAATATGAAGAGCTTCAAAAGGTGTCAAAGTTATGAGGAGCATGAAACCGTCTGAAAAATAGGAGGAGCATGAAATGGTGTTCAAAAACATGAAGAGCATGAAAGGTGTGAGAAATATGAAGAGCATGAAAATGTGTGAAAAATATGAGGAGCATGGAACTGTGTTCAAAAAAATGTACAGCCTGAAAAGGTGTGAAAAATATGAAGAACTTCAAAACGTGTCAAAAATATGAGGAGCATGAAACTGTCTGAAAAAGGAGGAGCATGAAGCGGTGTTCAAAAACATGAAGAGCCTGAAAAGGTGTAAAATATATGAAGAGTCAAAAAGTGTCAAAAATATGAGGAACATGAAACCTTCTGAAAAATAGGAGGAGCATGAAGCGGTGTTAGAAAACCTAAGGAGCCTGAAAAGGTGTGAAAAATATGAAGAGCTTCAAAAGGTGTCAAAAATATGAGGAGAATGAAACGGTCTGCAAAATAGGAGGAGCATGAAATGGTGTTCAAAAACATGAAGAGCCTGAAAAGGTGTGAAAAATATGAAGAGCTTCAAAAGGTGTGAAATACATGAGGAGGATTAAACAGTCTGAAAGATAGGAGGAGCATGAAGCGTTTTTGAAAAACATGAAGCGCCTGAAAAGGTGTGAAAAATATGAAGAGATACTAAAGGTGTCAAAAATATGAGGAGCATGAAACGGTCTGAAAAATAGGAGGAGCATGAAACGCTGTTGAAAAAAATGAAGAGCCTGAAAAGGTGTGAAAAATATGGAAAGCTTCAAAAGGTGTCAAAAATATGAGGAGCATGAAACGGTCTGAAAAATAGGAGTAGCATGATGCGGTGTTCAAAAACATGAAGAGCCTGAAAAGGTGTGAAAAATATGAAGAGCTTCAAAAGGTGTCAAAATTATGAGGAGAATGAAACGGTCTGAAAAATAGGAGAGCATGAAGCGGTGTTCAAAATTATAAAGAGCCTGACAAGGTGTGAAAAATACTAAGAGCTTCAAAAGGTGTCAAAAATATGAGGAGCATGAAACGGTCTTAAAAAAAGGAGGAGGATGAAGCGGTGCTGAAAAACATGAAGAGTCTGAAAACGTGTGAAAAATATGAAGAGCTTCAAAAGGTGTCAAAAATGAGATGAGCATGAAACGGTCTGAAAAATAGGAGGAGCATGAAGCGGTGTTGAAAATCATGAAGAGCCTGAAAAGGTGTGAAAAATATGAAAAGCTTCAAAAGGTGTGAAAAATATGAAGAGCTTCAAAAGGTGTCAAAATGAGATGAGCATGAAACGGTCTGAAAAATAGGAGGAGCATGAAATGGTGTTCAAAAACATGAAGAGCCTGAAAAGGTGTGAAATATGAACAGTTTCAAAAAGTGTGAAATACATGAGGAGAATTAAACGGTCTGAAAAATAGGAGGAGCATGAAATGGTGTTCAAAAACATGAAGAGCCTGAAACGGTGTGAAAAATATGAACAGTTTCAAAAAGTGTGAAATACATGAGGAGAATTAAAGTGTCTGAAAAATAGGAGGAGCATGAAGCGGTGTTGAAAAACATGAAGGCCTGAAAACGTGTGAAAAATATGAAGAGCTTCAAAAGTTGTGAAAAATATGAAGAGCTTCAAAAGTTGTGAAAAATATGAAGAGCTTCAAAAGGAGTCAAAAATTAGATGAGCATGAAACGATCTGAAAAATAGGAGGAGCATGAAGTGGTGTTGAAAAAAATGAAGAGCCTGAAAAGGTTTGAAAAATATTAAAAGCTTCAAAAGGTGTCAAAAATATGAGGAGCATGAAACTGTCTCAAAAATAGGAGGAGCATGAAGCGGTGTTCAAAAACAAGAAGAGCCTGAAAAGGTGTGAAAAATATGAAGAGCTTCAAAAGGTGTCAAAAATATGAGGAGCATGAAACGGCCAGAAAAATAGGAGGAGCATGAAGCGGTGTTCAGAAATATGAAGCGCCTGAAAAGGTGGGAAAAATATGAGGATCATGAAACGGTGTGAAAAATAGTTGGAGCATGAAGTGGTGTTGAAAAACTTGAAGAGCCTGAAAAGGTGTTAACAATATTAGGAGCCTAAAACGGTCTGAAAAATAGGAGGCGCATAAAGCGGTGTTGAAAAACTTGAAAAGCCTGAAAAGGTGTGAAAAACATGAAGAGCTTCAAGAAGTGTCAAAAATATGAGGAGCATGAAACGGTCTGAAAAATAGGAGGAGCATGAAACGGTGTTGAAAAACATGAAGAGCCTGAAAAGAGTGAAATAAATGAAGAGCTTCAAAAGGTGTCAAAAATATGAGGAGCATGAAATCGTATGTAAAATAGGAGGAGTATGAAACGTTGTTGAAAAACATGAAGAGTCTGAAAAGTTGTGAAAAATATGAAGAGCTTCAAAAGGTGTGAAATACATGAGGAGCATGAAACGTTCTGAAAAAAAGGAGGATCATGAAGTGGTGTTGAAAAACATGAAGAGCCTGAAAAAGTGTGAAAAATATGAAGAGCTTCAAAAGGTGTGAAATATATGAGGAGCATGAAACGGTCTGAAAAATAGGAGGAGCATGAAGCAGTGTTCAAAAACATGAAAAGCCTGAAACAATGTTAAAAATATGAAGAGCTTCAAAAGGTGTCAAAAATATGAGGTGCATGAAACGGTCTGAAAAACATGAGGAGCATGAAACGTTGTTCAAAAACATGAAGAGCCTGAAAAGGTTTGAAAAATATGAAGAGCCTCAAAACGTGTCAAAAATATGAAGAACATGAAACGGTCTCAAAAAAAGAGGAGAATGAAACGGTGTTCAAAAACATGAAGAGCCTGAAAAGGTGTGAAAAATATGAAGAGGTTCAAAAGGTGTGAAATACATGAGGAGCATGAACGGTCTGAACAATAGGAGGAGCATGAAGCGATGTTCAAAAATATGAAGAGCATGAAAAAGTGTGAAAAATATGAACAGCCTCAAAACGTGTCAAAAATATGAGGAGCATGAAACGGTCTGAAAAATACGAGAAGTATGAAACGGTGTTCAAAACCATGAAGAGCCTGAAAAGGTGTGACAAATATGAAGAGGTTCAAAAGGTGTGAAATACATGAGGAGTATGAAACGGTCTGAAAAATAGGAGGAGCATGAAGCGGTGTTCAAAAACATGAAGAGCCTGAAAAGGTGTGAAAAACATGAAGAGCTTTAAAAGGTGTGAAAAAATATCAGGAGCATGAAACGGACTGAAAATTAGGAGGAGCATGAAGCTGTGTTCAAAAATATGAAGTGCCTGAAAAGGTGTGAAAAATATGAAGAGCATCAAAAGGTGTCAAATATATGAGGAGCATGAAATGGTCTGAAAAATAGGAGGACCATGAAGCGGTGTTGAAAAACATGAAGAGCCTGAGAACGTGTGAAAAATATGAGGAGCTTCAAAATGTGTGAAAACACGAGGAGCTTCAAAAGGTGTCAAAAATGAGATGAGCATGAAAAGGTCTGAAAAAAAGGAGGAGAATGAAGTGCTGTTGAAAAACATGAAGAGCCTGAAATGGTGTGAAATATATGAAGAGCTTCAAAAGGTGTGAAAAATATGGGATCTTCAAAAAGTGTCAAACATATGAGGAGCCTGAACGGTCTGAAAAATAGGAGGAGCATGAAGCGGTGTTCAAAAACATGAAGAGCCTGAAAAGGTGTGAAATATATGAAGAGCTTCAAAAGCTCTCAATAATATGAGGAGCATGAAATCGTATGTAAAATAGGAGGAGTATGAAACGTTGTTGAAAAACATGAAGAGCCTGAAAAAGTGTGAAAAATATGAAGAGCTTCAAAAGGTGTGAAATATATGAGGAGCATGAAACGGTCTGAAAAATAGGAGGAGCATGAAGCAGTGTTCAAAAACATGAAAAGCCTGAAACAATGTTAAAAATATGAAGAGCTTCAAAAGGTGTCAAAAATATGAGGTGCATGAAACGGTCTGAAAAACAGGAGGAGCATGAAACGTTGTTCAAAAACATGAAGAGCCTGAAAAGGTTTGAAAAATATGAAGAGCCTCAAAACGTGTCAAAAATATGAAGAACATGAAACGGTCTCAAAAAAAGAGGAGAATGAAACGGTGTTCAAAAACATGAAGAGCCTGAAAAGGTGTGAAAAATATGAAGAGCTTCAAAGGTTTGAAAAATATGAACAGCTTCAAAAGGTGTGAAATACATGAGGAGCATGAAACGGTCTGAAAAATAGGAGGAGCCTGAAGCGGTGTTCAAAAATATGAAGAGCCTGAAAAGTTGTGTAAAATATGAAGAGCTTAAAAGGGTGTGAAAAATAGGAGGAGCATGAAGCGGTGTTGAAAAACATGAAGAGCCTGAAAAGGTGTGAAAAATAGGAGGAGCTTCAAAAGGTGTGAAATACATGTGGAGCATTAAACGGTCTGAAAAACAGGAGGAGCATGAAGTGGTGTTCAAAAACAAGAAGAGCCTGAAAAGGTGTGAAAAATATGAGGAGCTTCAAAAGGTGTGAAATACATGTGGAGCATTAAACGGTCTGAAAATAGGAGGAGCATGAAATGGTGATAAAAAATGAAGAGCGTGAAATGGTGTGAAAAATATGAAGAGCTTCAAAATGTGTCAAATATAAGAGGAGCATGAAACAGTGTTCAAAAACATGAAGAGCCTGAAAAGCTGTGAAAAATATGAAGAGCTTCAAAAGGTGCCAAAAATATATGGAGCATGAAACGGTCTGAAAAATAGGAGGAGCATGAAGCGGTGTTCAAAAACCTGAAGAGCCTGAAAACGTGTGAAAAATATGAAGAGCTTCAAACGGTGTGAAATATATGAGGAGCATGAAATGGTCTGAAAAATACGAGGAGCATGAAGCCGTGTTCAAAAAACTGAAGAGCCTGAAAAGTTGTGAAAAATATGAAGAGCTTCAAACGGTGTGAAATATATGAGGAGCATGAAACGGTCTGAAAAATACGAGGAGCATGAAGCCGTGTTCAAAAAACTGAAGAGCCTGAAAAGTTGTGAAAAATATGAAAATCTTCAATAGGGTTAAAAATATGAGGAGCATGAAACGGTCTGAAAAATAGGAGGAGCATGAAGTGGTGTTCCAAAACATTAAGAGCCTGAAAAGGTATGAAAAATATGAAGAGCTTCAAAAAGTGTCAAAAATATGAGGAGCATGAAATGGTCTGAAAAATACGAGGAGCATGAAGCTGTGTTCAAAAACCTGAAGAGCATGAAACGGTGTTGAGAAACATGAAGAGCATGAAAAGATGTGAAAAATATGAAGAGCATGAAAAAGTGTGAAAAATATGAGGAGCATGAAACGGTCTGAAAAATACGAGGAGCATGAAGCCGTGTTAAAAAACCTGAAGAAACTGAAAAGGTGTGAAAAATATGAAGAGCTTCAAAAGGTGTCAAAGTTATGAGGAGCATGAAACCGTCTGAAAAATAGGAGGAGCATGAAATGGTGTTCAAAAACATGAAGAGCCTGAAAGGTGTGAAAAATATGAAGAGCATGAAAATGTGTGAAAAATATGAGGAGCATGAAACTGTGTTCAAAAAAATGCAGAGCCTGAAAAGGTGTGAAAAATATGAATAACTTCAAAACGTGTCAAAAATATGAGGAGCATGAAACTGTCTGAAAAAGGAGGAGCATGAAGCGGTGTTCAAAAACATGAAGAGCCTGAAAAGGTGTGAAAAATATGAAGAGATTCTAAAGGTGTCAAAAATATGAGGAGCATGAAATGGTCTTAAAAATACGAGGAGCATGAAGTGGTGTTGAAAAACATGAAGAGCCTGAAAAGGAGTGAAATATATGAAGAGCTTCAAAAGGTGTCAAATATATGAGGAGCATGAAAAGGTCTGAAAAATAGGAGTAGCATGATGCGGTGTTCAAAAACATGAAGAGCCTGAAAAGGTGTGAAAAATATGAAGAGCTTCAAAATGTGTCAAAATTATGAGAAGCATGAAACGGTCTGAAAAATAGGAGAGCATGAAGCGGTGTTCAAAAATATAAAGAGCCTGAAAAGGTGTGAAAAATACGAAGAGCTTCAAAAGGTGTCAAAAATATGAGGAGCATGAAACGGTCTGCAAAATAGGAGGAGCATGAAATGGTGTTCAAAAACATGAAGAGCCTGAAAATGTGTGAAAAATACGGAAAGCTTCAAAAGGTGTCAAAAATATGAGGAGCATGAAACGGTCTGATAAATAGGAGTAGCATGATGCGGTGTTCAAAAACATGAAGAGCCTGAAAAGGTGTGAAAAATATGAAGAGCTTCAAAAGGTGTCAAAATTATGAGAAGCATGAAACGGTCTGAAAAATAGGAGAGCATGAAGCGGTGTTCAAAAATATAAAGAGCCTGAAAAGGTGTGAAAAATACGAAGAGCTTCAAAAGGTGTCAAAAATATGAGGAGCATGAAACGGTCTTAAAAAAAGGAGGAGGATGAAGCGGTGTTGAAAAACATGAAGAGTCTGAAACCGTGTGAAAAATATGAAGAGCTTCAAAAGGTGTCAAAAATGAGATGAGCATGAAACGGTCTGAAAAATAGGAGGAGCATGAAGCGGTGTTGAAAATCATGAAGAGCCTGAAAAGGTGTGAAAAATATGAAAAGCTTCAAAAGATGTGAAAAATATGAAGAGCTTCAAAAGGTGTCAAAATGAGATGAGCATGAACCGGTCTGAAAAATAGGAGGACATTAAGTGGTGTTGAAAAAAATGAAAAGCCTTAAAATGTGTGAAATATATGAAGAGCTTCAAAAGGTGTCAAAAATATGAGGAGAATGAAACAGTCTGCAAAATAGGAGGAGCATGAAATGTTGTTCAAAAACATGAAGAGCCTGAAAAGGTGTGAAAAATATGAACAGTTTCAAAAAGTGTGAAATACATGAGGAGAATTAAACTGTCTGAAAAATAGGAGGAGCATGAAGCGGTGTTGAAAAACATGAAGGACTAAAAACGTGTGAAAAATATGAAGAGCTTCAAAAGTTGTGAAAAATATGAAGAGCTTCAAAAGTTGTGAAAAATATGAAGAGCTTCAAAAGGTGTCAAAAATTAGATGAGCATGAAACGGTCTGAAAAATAGGAGGAGCATGAAGTGGTGTTGAAAAAATGAAGAGCCTGAAAAGGTTTGAAAAATATGAAAAGCTTCATAAGGTGTCAAAAATATGAGGAGCATGAAACTGTCTCAAAAATAGGAGGAGCGTGAAGCGGTGTTCAAAAACAAGAAGAGCCTGAAAAGGTGTGAAAAATATGAAGAGCTTCAAAAGGTGTCAAAAATATGAGGAGCATGAAACGGTTTTGAGAAACATGAATAGCCTGAAAATATGTGAAAAATATGAAGAGCATAAAAATATGTGAAAAATATGAGGAGCATGAAACTGTGTTCAAAACATGAAGAGCCTGAAAAGGTGTGAAAAATATGAAGATCTTCAGAAGGTGTCAAAATTGAAGGCATTTCCCCTGAAATCAGGAACAAGACAAGGGTGCCCACCCTCACCACTACTATTCAACATAGTGTTGGAAGTTCTGGCCACAGCAATCAGAGCAGAAAAAGAAGGAAAAGGAATCCAGATAGGAAAAGAAGAAGTAAAACTCTCACTGTTTGCAGATGACATGATCCTCTACATAGAAAACCCTAAAGACTCTACCAGAAAATTACTAGAACTAATCAATGAATATAGTAAATTTGCAGGACATAAAATTAACACACAGAAATCCCTTGCATTCCTATATACTAACAATGAACAAACAGACAGAGAAATTAAGGAAACAATACCATTCACCATTGCAACAAAAAGAATAAAATACTTAGGAGTATATCTACCTAAAGAAACAAAGGACCTATACATAGAAAACTATAAAACACTGATGAAAGAAATCAAAGAGGACACAAACAGATGGAGAAACATACCGTGTTCATGGATTGGAAGAATTAATATTGTCAAAATGGCTATTCTACCCAAAGCAGTCTATAGATTCAATGCAATCCCTATCAAGCTACCAATGGTATTTTTCACAGAACTAGACCAAAGAATTTCACAATTTGTATGGAAATACAAAAAACCTCGAATAGCCAAAGTAATCTTGAGAAAGAAGAATGGAGCTGGAGGAATCAACCTGCCTGACTTCAGACTCTACTACAAAGCCACAGTCATCAAGACAGTATGGTACTGGCACAAAGACAGAAATATAGATCAATGGAACAGAATAGAAAGCCCAGAGATAAATCCACGAACCTATGGACACCTTATCTTTGACAAAGGAGGCAAGGATATACAATGGAAAAAAGACAACCTCTTTAACAAGTGGTGCTGGGAAAACTGGTCAACCACTTGTAAAAGAATGAAACTAGAACACTTTCTAACACCATACACAAAAATAAACTCAAAATGGATTAAAGATCTAAATGTAAGACCAGAAACTATAAAACTCCTAGAGGAGAACATAGGCAAAACACTCTCTGACATAAATCAAAGCAAGATCCTCTATGACCCACCTCCCAGAATATTGGAAATATAAGCAAAACTAAACAAATGGGACCTAATGAAACTTAAAAGCTTTTGCACTACAAAGGAAACTATAAGTAAGGTGAAAAGACAGCACTCAGATTGGGAGAAAATAATAGCAAATGAAGAAACAGACAAAGGATTAATCTCAAAAATATACAAGCAACTCCTGCAGCTCAATTCCAGAAAAATAAATGACCCAATCAAAAAATGGGCCAAAGAACTAAACAGACATTTCTCCAAAGAAGACATACAGATGGCTAACAAACACATGAAAAGATGCTCAACATCACTCATTATTAGAGAAATACAAATCAAAACCACAATGAGGTACCATTACACGCCAGTCAGGATGGCTGCTATCCAATAGCCTACAAGCAATAAATGCTGGAGAGGGTGTGGAGAAAAGGGAACCCTCTTACACTGTTGGTGGGAATGCAAACTAGTACAGCCGCTATGGAAAACAGTGTGGAGATTTCTTAAAAAACTGGAAATAGAACTGCCATATGACCCAGCAATCCCACTTCTGGGCATACACACTGAGGAAACCAGAACTGAAAGAGACACGTGCACCCCAATGTTCATCGCAGCACTGTTTATAATAGCCAGGACATGGAAGCAACCTAGATGCCCATCAGCAGATGAATGGATAAGGAAGCTGTGGTACATATACACCATGGAATATTACTCAGCCATTAAAAAGAATTCATTTGAACCAGTCCTAATGAGATGGATGAAGCTGAAGCCCATTATACAGAGTGAAGTAAGCCAGAAAGATAAAGAACATTACAGCATACTGACACATGTATATGGAATTTAGAAAGGTGATAACGATAACCCTATATGCAGAACAGAAAAAGAGACACAGAAATACAGAACAGACTTTTGAACTTTGTGGGAGAATGTGAGGGTGGGATATTTCAAAAGAACAACATGTATCCTATCTATGGTGAAAGAGATCACCAGCCCAGGTGGGATGAACGAGACAAGTGCTCCGGCCTGGTGCACTGGGAAGACCCAGAGGAATCGGGGGGAGAGGGAGGTGGGAGGGGGGATCGGGATTGGGAATACATGTAAATCCATGGCTGATTCATATCAATGTATGACAAAACCCACTGGAAAAAAAAAATATGAGGAGCATGAAACAGTCTGAAAAATAGGAGGAGCATGAAACGGTGATCAAAAACATGAAGAGCCTGAAAAGGTGTGAAAAATATGAAGAGCTTCAAAAGGTGTGAAATACATGAGGAGCATGAAACTCTCTGAAAAATAGAAGGAGCATGAAGTGGTGTTCAAAAACATGAATAGCCTGAAAAGGTGTGAAAAATATGAAGATCTTCAAAAGGTGTGAAAAATATGAGGAGCATGATATGGTCTGAAAAATAGGAGGAGCATGAAGCGGTGTTGAAAAACATGAAGAGCCTGAAAACGTGTGAATAATATGAAGAGCTTCAAAAGGTGTGAAAAATATGAAGAGCTTCAAAAAGTGTGAAACACATGAGGAGGATTAAACGGTCTGAAAAATAGGAGGAGCATGAAGTGGTGTTGAAAAAAACTGAAGAGCCTGAAAAGGTGTGAAAAATATGAAGAGCTTCAAAAGGTGTCAAAAATATGAGGAGCATGAAACGGTCTGAAAAATAGGAGGAGCATGAAGCCGTGTTCAAAAACATGAAGAGCCTGAAAAGGTGTGAAAAATATGAAGAGCTTCAAAAAGTGTGAAATAGATGAGGAGGATTAAACGGTCTGAAAAATAGGAGGAGCATTAAGCGGTGTTGAAAAACATGAAGGCCTGAAAACATGTGAAAAATATGAAGAGCTTCAAAAGGTGTGAAAAATATGAAGAGCTTCAAAAGGTGTGAAATACATGTGGAGCATTAAACGGTCTGAAAAATAGGAGGAGCATGAAGCGGTGTTGAAAAACATGAAGAGCCTGAAAAGGTGTGAAAAATATGAGGAGCTTCAAAAGGTGTGAATTACATGTGGAGCATTAAACGGTCTGAAAAACAGGAGGAGCATGAAGCGGTGTGCAAAAACAAGAAGAGCCTGAAAAGGTGTGAAAAATATGAGGAGCTTCAAAAGGTGTGAAACACATGTGGAGCATTAAACGGTCTGAAAAATAGGAGGAACATGAAGCGGTGTTCAAAAACAAGAAGAGCCTGAAAAGGTGTGAAAAATATGAGGAGCTTCAAAAGGTGTGAAATACATGTGGAGCATTAAACGGTCTGAAAAATAGGAGGAGCATGAAACGGTGATAAAAAATGAAGAGCGTGAAATGGTGTGAAAAATATGAAGAGCTTCAAAATGTGTCAAATATAAGAGGAGCATGAAACAGTGTTCAAAAACATGAAGAGCCTGAAAAGCTGTGAAAAATATGAAGAGCTTCAAAAGGTGCCAAAAATATATGGAGCATGAAACGGTCTGAAAAATAGGAGGAGCATGAAGCGGTGTTGAAAAACATGAAGAGCCTGAAAAGGTGTGAAAAATATGAAGAGCTTCAAACGGTGTGAAATATATGAGGAGCATGAAACGGTCTGAAAAATAGAAGGAGCATGAAGCGGTGTAGAAAAACATGAAGAGCCTGAAAAGGTATGAAAAATATGAAGAGCTTCAAAACGTTTCAAAACCATGAGGAGCATGAAACCGTATGAAAATAGGAGGACCATGAAGCAGTGTTCACAAATATGAAGAGCCTGAAAAGGAGTGAAAAATATGGAGTGTTTCAAAACTTGTCAAAAATATGAGGAGCATGAAAAGTTCTGAAAAATAGGAGGAGCATGAAGCGGTGTTCAAAAACCTGAAGAGCCTGAAAACGTGTGAAAAATATGAAGAGCTTCAAAGGGTGTGAAATATATGAGGAGCAAAAACGGTCTGAAAAATACGAGGAGCATGAAGCCGTGTTCAAAAAACTGAAGAGCCTGAAAAGTTGTGAAAAATATGAAGAGCTTCAATAGGGTTAAAAATATGAGGAGCATGAAACGGTCTGAAAAATAGGAGGAGCATGAAGCGGTGTTCCAAAACATTAAGAGCCTGAAAAGGTATGAAAAATATGAAGAGCTTCAAAAAGTGTGAAAAATATGAGGAGCATGAAATGGTCTGAAAAATACGAGGAGCATGAAGCCGTGTTAAAAAACCTGAAGAAACTGAAAAGTTGTGAAAAATATGAAGAGCTTCAAAAAGTGTGAAAAATATGAGGAGCATGAAATGGTCTGAAAAATTCGAGAAGCATGAAGCCGTGTTCAAAAACCTGAAGAGCATGAAACGGTGTTGAGAAACATGAAGAGCATGAAAAGATGTGAAAAATATGAAGAGCATGAAAAAGTGTGAAAAATATGAGGAGCATGAAATGGTCTGAAAAATACGAGGAGCATGAAGCCGTGTTAAAAAACCTGAAGAAACTGAAAAGTTGTGAAAAATATGAAGAGCTTCAAAAGGTGTCAAAGTTATGAGGAGCATGAAACCGTCTGAAAAATAGGAGGAGCATGAAATGGTGTTCAAAAACATGAAGAGCATGAAAGGTGTGAAAAATATGAAGAGCATGAAAATGTGTGAAAAATATGAGGAGCATGGAACTGTGTTCAAAAAAATGTAGAGCCTGAAAAGGTGTGAAAAATATGAAGAACTTCAAAACGTGTCAAAAATATGAGGAGCATGAAACTGTCTGAAAAAGGAGGAGCATGAAGCGGTGTTCAAAAACATGAAGAGCCTGAAAAGGTGTAAAATATATGAAGAGTCAAAAAGTGTCAAAAATATGAGGAACATGAAACCTTTTGAAAAATAGGAGGAGCATGAAGCGTTTTTGAAAAACATGAAGCGCTTGAAAAGGTGTGAAAAATATGAAGAGATTCTAAAGGTGTCAAAAATATGAGGAGCATGAAACAGTCTGAAAAATAGGAGGAGCATGAAACGCTGTTGAAAAAAATGAAGAGCCTGAAAAGGTGTGAAAAATATGGAAAGCTTCAAAAGGTGTCAAAAATATGAGGAGCATGAAACGGTCTGAAAAATAGGAGTAGCATGATGCGGTGTTCAAAAACATGAAGAGCCTGAAAAGGTGTGAAAAATATGAAGAGCTTCAAAAGGTGTCAAAATTATGAGGAGAATGAAACGGTCTGAAAAATAGGAGAGCATGAAGCGGTGTTCAAAAATATAAAGAGCCTGAAAAGGTGTGAAAAATACGAAGAGCTTCAAAAGGTGTCAAAAATATGAGGAGCATGAAACGGTCTTAAAAAAAGGAGGAGGATGAAGCGGTGCTGAAAAACATGAAGAGTCTGAAAACGTGTGAAAAATATGAAGAGCTTCAAAAGGTGTCAAAAATGAGATGAGCATGAAACGGTCTGAAAAATAGGAGGAGCATGAAGCGGTGTTGAAAATCATGAAGAGCCTGAAAAGGTGTGAAAAATATGAAAAGCTTCAAAAGGTGTCAAAAATATGAAGAGCTTCAAAAGGTGTCAAAATGAGATGAGCATGAAACGGTCTGAAAAATAGGAGGAGCATGAAGTGGTGTTGAAAAAAATGAAAAGCCTTAAAATGTGTGAAATATATGAAGAGCTTCAAAAGGTGTCAAAAATATGAGGAGAATGAAACGGTCTGCAAAATAGGAGGAGCATGAAATGGTGTTCAAAAACATGAAGAGCCTGAAAAGGTGTGAAATATGAACAGTTTCAAAAAGTGTGAAATACATGAGGAGAATTAAACGGTCTGAAAAATAGGAGGAGCATGAAATGGTGTTCAAAAACATGAAGAGCCTGAAACGGTGTGAAAAATATGAACAGTTTCAAAAAGTGTGAAATACATGAGGAGAATTAAAGTGTCTGAAAAATAGGAGGAGCATGAAGCGGTGTTGAAAAACATGAAGGCCTGAAAACGTGTGAAAAATATGAAGAGCTTCAAAAGTTGTGAAAAATATGAAGAGCTTCAAAAGTTGTGAAAAATATGAAGAGCTTCAAAAGGAGTCAAAAATTAGATGAGCATGAAACGATCTGAAAAATAGGAGGAGCATGAAGTGGTGTTGAAAAAAATGAAGAGCCTGAAAAGGTTTGAAAAATATTAAAAGCTTCAAAAGGTGTCAAAAATATGAGGAGCATGAAACTGTCTCAAAAATAGGAGGAGCATGAAGCGGTGTTCAAAAACAAGAAGAGCCTGAAAAGGTGTGAAAAATATGAAGAGCTTCAAAAGGTGTCAAAAATATGAGGAGCATGAAACGGCCAGAAAAATAGGAGGAGCATGAAGCGGTGTTCAGAAATATGAAGCGCCTGAAAAGGTGGGAAAAATATGAGGATCATGAAACGGTGTGAAAAATAGTTGGAGCATGAAGTGGTGTTGAAAAACTTGAAGAGCCTGAAAAGGTGTTAACAATATTAGGAGCCTAAAACGGTCTGAAAAATAGGAGGCGCATAAAGCGGTGTTGAAAAACTTGAAAAGCCTGAAAAGGTGTGAAAAACATGAAGAGCTTCAAGAAGTGTCAAAAATATGAGGAGCATGAAACGGTCTGAAAAATAGGAGGAGCATGAAACGGTGTTGAAAAACATGAAGAGCCTGAAAAGAGTGAAATAAATGAAGAGCTTCAAAAGGTGTCAAAAATATGAGGAGCATGAAATCGTATGTAAAATAGGAGGAGTATGAAACGTTGTTGAAAAACATGAAGAGTCTGAAAAGTTGTGAAAAATATGAAGAGCTTCAAAAGGTGTGAAATACATGAGGAGCATGAAACGTTCTGAAAAAAAGGAGGATCATGAAGTGGTGTTGAAAAACATGAAGAGCCTGAAAAAGTGTGAAAAATATGAAGAGCTTCAAAAGGTGTGAAATATATGAGGAGCATGAAACGGTCTGAAAAATAGGAGGAGCATGAAGCAGTGTTCAAAAACATGAAAAGCCTGAAACAATGTTAAAAATATGAAGAGCTTCAAAAGGTGTCAAAAATATGAGGTGCATGAAACGGTCTGAAAAACATGAGGAGCATGAAACGTTGTTCAAAAACATGAAGAGCCTGAAAAGGTTTGAAAAATATGAAGAGCCTCAAAACGTGTCAAAAATATGAAGAACATGAAACGGTCTCAAAAAAAGAGGAGAATGAAACGGTGTTCAAAAACATGAAGAGCCTGAAAAGGTGTGAAAAATATGAAGAGGTTCAAAAGGTGTGAAATACATGAGGAGCATGAACGGTCTGAACAATAGGAGGAGCATGAAGCGATGTTCAAAAATATGAAGAGCATGAAAAAGTGTGAAAAATATGAACAGCCTCAAAACGTGTCAAAAATATGAGGAGCATGAAACGGTCTGAAAAATACGAGAAGTATGAAACGGTGTTCAAAACCATGAAGAGCCTGAAAAGGTGTGACAAATATGAAGAGGTTCAAAAGGTGTGAAATACATGAGGAGTATGAAACGGTCTGAAAAATAGGAGGAGCATGAAGCGGTGTTCAAAAACATGAAGAGCCTGAAAAGGTGTGAAAAACATGAAGAGCTTTAAAAGGTGTGAAAAAATATCAGGAGCATGAAACGGACTGAAAATTAGGAGGAGCATGAAGCTGTGTTCAAAAATATGAAGTGCCTGAAAAGGTGTGAAAAATATGAAGAGCATCAAAAGGTGTCAAATATATGAGGAGCATGAAATGGTCTGAAAAATAGGAGGACCATGAAGCGGTGTTGAAAAACATGAAGAGCCTGAGAACGTGTGAAAAATATGAGGAGCTTCAAAATGTGTGAAAACACGAGGAGCTTCAAAAGGTGTCAAAAATGAGATGAGCATGAAAAGGTCTGAAAAAAAGGAGGAGAATGAAGTGCTGTTGAAAAACATGAAGAGCCTGAAATGGTGTGAAATATATGAAGAGCTTCAAAAGGTGTGAAAAATATGGGATCTTCAAAAAGTGTCAAACATATGAGGAGCCTGAACGGTCTGAAAAATAGGAGGAGCATGAAGCGGTGTTCAAAAACATGAAGAGCCTGAAAAGGTGTGAAATATATGAAGAGCTTCAAAAGCTCTCAATAATATGAGGAGCATGAAATCGTATGTAAAATAGGAGGAGTATGAAACGTTGTTGAAAAACATGAAGAGCCTGAAAAAGTGTGAAAAATATGAAGAGCTTCAAAAGGTGTGAAATATATGAGGAGCATGAAACGGTCTGAAAAATAGGAGGAGCATGAAGCAGTGTTCAAAAACATGAAAAGCCTGAAACAATGTTAAAAATATGAAGAGCTTCAAAAGGTGTCAAAAATATGAGGTGCATGAAACGGTCTGAAAAACAGGAGGAGCATGAAACGTTGTTCAAAAACATGAAGAGCCTGAAAAGGTTTGAAAAATATGAAGAGCCTCAAAACGTGTCAAAAATATGAAGAACATGAAACGGTCTCAAAAAAAGAGGAGAATGAAACGGTGTTCAAAAACATGAAGAGCCTGAAAAGGTGTGAAAAATATGAAGAGCTTCAAAGGTTTGAAAAATATGAACAGCTTCAAAAGGTGTGAAATACATGACGAGCATGAAACGGTCTGAAAAATAGGAGGAGCCTGAAGCGGTGTTCAAAAATATGAAGAGCCTGAAAAGTTGTGTAAAATATGAAGAGCTTAAAAGGGTGTGAAAAATAGGAGGAGCATGAAGCGGTGTTGAAAAACATGAAGAGCCTGAAAAGGTGTGAAAAATAGGAGGAGCTTCAAAAGGTGTGAAATACATGTGGAGCATTAAACGGTCTGAAAAACAGGAGGAGCATGAAGTGGTGTTCAAAAACAAGAAGAGCCTGAAAAGGTGTGAAAAATATGAGGAGCTTCAAAAGGTGTGAAATACATGTGGAGCATTAAACGGTCTGAAAATAGGAGGAGCATGAAATGGTGATAAAAAATGAAGAGCGTGAAATGGTGTGAAAAATATGAAGAGCTTCAAAATGTGTCAAATATAAGAGGAGCATGAAACAGTGTTCAAAAACATGAAGAGCCTGAAAAGCTGTGAAAAATATGAAGAGCTTCAAAAGGTGCCAAAAATATATGGAGCATGAAACGGTCTGAAAAATAGGAGGAGCATGAAGCGGTGTTCAAAAACCTGAAGAGCCTGAAAACGTGTGAAAAATATGAAGAGCTTCAAACGGTGTGAAATATATGAGGAGCATGAAACGGTCTGAAAAATACGAGGAGCATGAAGCCGTGTTCAAAAAACTGAAGAGCCTGAAAAGTTGTGAAAAATATGAAGAGCTTCAAACGGTGTGAAATATATGAGGAGCATGAAACGGTCTGAAAAATACGAGGAGCATGAAGCCGTGTTCAAAAAACTGAAGAGCCTGAAAAGTTGTGAAAAATATGAAAATCTTCAATAGGGTTAAAAATATGAGGAGCATGAAACGGTCTGAAAAATAGGAGGAGCATGAAGCGGTGTTCCAAAACATTAAGAGCCTGAAAAGGTATGAAAAATATGAAGAGCTTCAAAAAGTGTCAAAAATATGAGGAGCATGAAATGGTCTGAAAAATACGAGGAGCATGAAGCTGTGTTCAAAAACCTGAAGAGCATGAAACGGTGTTGAGAAACATGAAGAGCATGAAAAGATGTGAAAAATATGAAGAGCATGAAAAAGTGTGAAAAATATGAGGAGCATGAAATGGTCTGAAAAATACGAGGAGCATGAAGCCGTGTTAAAAAACCTGAAGAAACTGAAAAGGTGTGAAAAATATGAAGAGCTTCAAAAGGTGTCAAAGTTATGAGGAGCATGAAACCGTCTGAAAAATAGGAGGAGCATGAAATGGTGTTCAAAAACATGAAGAGCCTGAAAGGTGTGAAAAATATGAAGAGCATGAAAATGTGTGAAAAATATGAGGAGCATGAAACTGTGTTCAAAAAAATGCAGAGCCTGAAAAGGTGTGAAAAATATGAATAACTTCAAAACGTGTCAAAAATATGAGGAGCATGAAACTGTCTGAAAAAGGAGGAGCATGAAGCGGTGTTCAAAAACATGAAGAGCCTGAAAAGGTGTGAAAAATATGAAGAGATTCTAAAGGTGTCAAAAATATGAGGAGCATGAAATGGTCTTAAAAATACGAGGAGCATGAAGTGGTGTTGAAAAACATGAAGAGCCTGAAAAGGAGTGAAATATATGAAGAGCTTCAAAAGGTGTCAAATATATGAGGAGCATGAAAAGGTCTGAAAAATAGGAGTAGCATGATGCGGTGTTCAAAAACATGAAGAGCCTGAAAAGGTGTGAAAAATATGAAGAGCTTCAAAATGTGTCAAAATTATGAGAAGCATGAAACGGTCTGAAAAATAGGAGAGCATGAAGCGGTGTTCAAAAATATAAAGAGCCTGAAAAGGTGTGAAAAATACGAAGAGCTTCAAAAGGTGTCAAAAATATGAGGAGCATGAAACGGTCTGCAAAATAGGAGGAGCATGAAATGGTGTTCAAAAACATGAAGAGCCTGAAAATGTGTGAAAAATACGGAAAGCTTCAAAAGGTGTCAAAAATATGAGGAGCATGAAACGGTCTGATAAATAGGAGTAGCATGATGCGGTGTTCAAAAACATGAAGAGCCTGAAAAGGTGTGAAAAATATGAAGAGCTTCAAAAGGTGTCAAAATTATGAGAAGCATGAAACGGTCTGAAAAATAGGAGAGCATGAAGCGGTGTTCAAAAATATAAAGAGCCTGAAAAGGTGTGAAAAATACGAAGAGCTTCAAAAGGTGTCAAAAATATGAGGAGCATGAAACGGTCTTAAAAAAAGGAGGAGGATGAAGCGGTGTTGAAAAACATGAAGAGTCTGAAACCGTGTGAAAAATATGAAGAGCTTCAAAAGGTGTCAAAAATGAGATGAGCATGAAACGGTCTGAAAAATAGGAGGAGCATGAAGCGGTGTTGAAAATCATGAAGAGCCTGAAAAGGTGTGAAAAATATGAAAAGCTTCAAAAGATGTGAAAAATATGAAGAGCTTCAAAAGGTGTCAAAATGAGATGAGCATGAACCGGTCTGAAAAATAGGAGGACATTAAGTGGTGTTGAAAAAAATGAAAAGCCTTAAAATGTGTGAAATATATGAAGAGCTTCAAAAGGTGTCAAAAATATGAGGAGAATGAAACAGTCTGCAAAATAGGAGGAGCATGAAATGTTGTTCAAAAACATGAAGAGCCTGAAAAGGTGTGAAAAATATGAACAGTTTCAAAAAGTGTGAAATACATGAGGAGAATTAAACTGTCTGAAAAATAGGAGGAGCATGAAGCGGTGTTGAAAAACATGAAGGACTAAAAACGTGTGAAAAATATGAAGAGCTTCAAAAGTTGTGAAAAATATGAAGAGCTTCAAAAGTTGTGAAAAATATGAAGAGCTTCAAAAGGTGTCAAAAATTAGATGAGCATGAAACGGTCTGAAAAATAGGAGGAGCATGAAGTGGTGTTGAAAAAATGAAGAGCCTGAAAAGGTTTGAAAAATATGAAAAGCTTCATAAGGTGTCAAAAATATGAGGAGCATGAAACTGTCTCAAAAATAGGAGGAGCGTGAAGCGGTGTTCAAAAACAAGAAGAGCCTGAAAAGGTGTGAAAAATATGAAGAGCTTCAAAAGGTGTCAAAAATATGAGGAGCATGAAACGGTTTTGAGAAACATGAATAGCCTGAAAATATGTGAAAAATATGAAGAGCATAAAAATATGTGAAAAATATGAGGAGCATGAAACTGTGTTCAAAACATGAAGAGCCTGAAAAGGTGTGAAAAATATGAAGATCTTCAGAAGGTGTCAAAATTGAAGGCATTTCCCCTGAAATCAGGAACAAGACAAGGGTGCCCACCCTCACCACTACTATTCAACATAGTGTTGGAAGTTCTGGCCACAGCAATCAGAGCAGAAAAAGAAGGAAAAGGAATCCAGATAGGAAAAGAAGAAGTAAAACTCTCACTGTTTGCAGATGACATGATCCTCTACATAGAAAACCCTAAAGACTCTACCAGAAAATTACTAGAACTAATCAATGAATATAGTAAATTTGCAGGACATAAAATTAACACACAGAAATCCCTTGCATTCCTATATACTAACAATGAACAAACAGACAGAGAAATTAAGGAAACAATACCATTCACCATTGCAACAAAAAGAATAAAATACTTAGGAGTATATCTACCTAAAGAAACAAAGGACCTATACATAGAAAACTATAAAACACTGATGAAAGAAATCAAAGAGGACACAAACAGATGGAGAAACATACCGTGTTCATGGATTGGAAGAATTAATATTGTCAAAATGGCTATTCTACCCAAAGCAGTCTATAGATTCAATGCAATCCCTATCAAGCTACCAATGGTATTTTTCACAGAACTAGACCAAAGAATTTCACAATTTGTATGGAAATACAAAAAACCTCGAATAGCCAAAGTAATCTTGAGAAAGAAGAATGGAGCTGGAGGAATCAACCTGCCTGACTTCAGACTCTACTACAAAGCCACAGTCATCAAGACAGTATGGTACTGGCACAAAGACAGAAATATAGATCAATGGAACAGAATAGAAAGCCCAGAGATAAATCCACGAACCTATGGACACCTTATCTTTGACAAAGGAGGCAAGGATATACAATGGAAAAAAGACAACCTCTTTAACAAGTGGTGCTGGGAAAACTGGTCAACCACTTGTAAAAGAATGAAACTAGAACACTTTCTAACACCATACACAAAAATAAACTCAAAATGGATTAAAGATCTAAATGTAAGACCAGAAACTATAAAACTCCTAGAGGAGAACATAGGCAAAACACTCTCTGACATAAATCAAAGCAAGATCCTCTATGACCCACCTCCCAGAATATTGGAAATATAAGCAAAACTAAACAAATGGGACCTAATGAAACTTAAAAGCTTTTGCACTACAAAGGAAACTATAAGTAAGGTGAAAAGACAGCACTCAGATTGGGAGAAAATAATAGCAAATGAAGAAACAGACAAAGGATTAATCTCAAAAATATACAAGCAACTCCTGCAGCTCAATTCCAGAAAAATAAATGACCCAATCAAAAAATGGGCCAAAGAACTAAACAGACATTTCTCCAAAGAAGACATACAGATGGCTAACAAACACATGAAAAGATGCTCAACATCACTCATTATTAGAGAAATACAAATCAAAACCACAATGAGGTACCATTACACGCCAGTCAGGATGGCTGCTATCCAATAGCCTACAAGCAATAAATGCTGGAGAGGGTGTGGAGAAAAGGGAACCCTCTTACACTGTTGGTGGGAATGCAAACTAGTACAGCCGCTATGGAAAACAGTGTGGAGATTTCTTAAAAAACTGGAAATAGAACTGCCATATGACCCAGCAATCCCACTTCTGGGCATACACACTGAGGAAACCAGAACTGAAAGAGACACGTGCACCCCAATGTTCATCGCAGCACTGTTTATAATAGCCAGGACATGGAAGCAACCTAGATGCCCATCAGCAGATGAATGGATAAGGAAGCTGTGGTACATATACACCATGGAATATTACTCAGCCATTAAAAAGAATTCATTTGAACCAGTCCTAATGAGATGGATGAAGCTGAAGCCCATTATACAGAGTGAAGTAAGCCAGAAAGATAAAGAACATTACAGCATACTGACACATGTATATGGAATTTAGAAAGGTGATAACGATAACCCTATATGCAGAACAGAAAAAGAGACACAGAAATACAGAACAGACTTTTGAACTTTGTGGGAGAATGTGAGGGTGGGATATTTCAAAAGAACAACATGTATCCTATCTATGGTGAAAGAGATCACCAGCCCAGGTGGGATGAACGAGACAAGTGCTCCGGCCTGGTGCACTGGGAAGACCCAGAGGAATCGGGGGGAGAGGGAGGTGGGAGGGGGGATCGGGATTGGGAATACATGTAAATCCATGGCTGATTCATATCAATGTATGACAAAACCCACTGGAAAAAAAAAATATGAGGAGCATGAAACAGTCTGAAAAATAGGAGGAGCATGAAACGGTGATCAAAAACATGAAGAGCCTGAAAAGGTGTGAAAAATATGAAGAGCTTCAAAAGGTGTGAAATACATGAGGAGCATGAAACTCTCTGAAAAATAGAAGGAGCATGAAGTGGTGTTCAAAAACATGAATAGCCTGAAAAGGTGTGAAAAATATGAAGATCTTCAAAAGGTGTGAAAAATATGAGGAGCATGATATGGTCTGAAAAATAGGAGGAGCATGAAGCGGTGTTGAAAAACATGAAGAGCCTGAAAACGTGTGAATAATATGAAGAGCTTCAAAAGGTGTGAAAAATATGAAGAGCTTCAAAAAGTGTGAAACACATGAGGAGGATTAAACGGTCTGAAAAATAGGAGGAGCATGAAGTGGTGTTGAAAAAAACTGAAGAGCCTGAAAAGGTGTGAAAAATATGAAGAGCTTCAAAAGGTGTCAAAAATATGAGGAGCATGAAACGGTCTGAAAAATAGGAGGAGCATGAAGCCGTGTTCAAAAACATGAAGAGCCTGAAAAGGTGTGAAAAATATGAAGAGCTTCAAAAAGTGTGAAATAGATGAGGAGGATTAAACGGTCTGAAAAATAGGAGGAGCATTAAGCGGTGTTGAAAAACATGAAGGCCTGAAAACATGTGAAAAATATGAAGAGCTTCAAAAGGTGTGAAAAATATGAAGAGCTTCAAAAGGTGTGAAATACATGTGGAGCATTAAACGGTCTGAAAAATAGGAGGAGCATGAAGCGGTGTTGAAAAACATGAAGAGCCTGAAAAGGTGTGAAAAATATGAGGAGCTTCAAAAGGTGTGAATTACATGTGGAGCATTAAACGGTCTGAAAAACAGGAGGAGCATGAAGCGGTGTGCAAAAACAAGAAGAGCCTGAAAAGGTGTGAAAAATATGAGGAGCTTCAAAAGGTGTGAAACACATGTGGAGCATTAAACGGTCTGAAAAATAGGAGGAACATGAAGCGGTGTTCAAAAACAAGAAGAGCCTGAAAAGGTGTGAAAAATATGAGGAGCTTCAAAAGGTGTGAAATACATGTGGAGCATTAAACGGTCTGAAAAATAGGAGGAGCATGAAACGGTGATAAAAAATGAAGAGCGTGAAATGGTGTGAAAAATATGAAGAGCTTCAAAATGTGTCAAATATAAGAGGAGCATGAAACAGTGTTCAAAAACATGAAGAGCCTGAAAAGCTGTGAAAAATATGAAGAGCTTCAAAAGGTGCCAAAAATATATGGAGCATGAAACGGTCTGAAAAATAGGAGGAGCATGAAGCGGTGTTGAAAAACATGAAGAGCCTGAAAAGGTGTGAAAAATATGAAGAGCTTCAAACGGTGTGAAATATATGAGGAGCATGAAACGGTCTGAAAAATAGAAGGAGCATGAAGCGGTGTAGAAAAACATGAAGAGCCTGAAAAGGTATGAAAAATATGAAGAGCTTCAAAACGTTTCAAAACCATGAGGAGCATGAAACCGTATGAAAATAGGAGGACCATGAAGCAGTGTTCACAAATATGAAGAGCCTGAAAAGGAGTGAAAAATATGGAGTGTTTCAAAACTTGTCAAAAATATGAGGAGCATGAAAAGTTCTGAAAAATAGGAGGAGCATGAAGCGGTGTTCAAAAACCTGAAGAGCCTGAAAACGTGTGAAAAATATGAAGAGCTTCAAAGGGTGTGAAATATATGAGGAGCAAAAACGGTCTGAAAAATACGAGGAGCATGAAGCCGTGTTCAAAAAACTGAAGAGCCTGAAAAGTTGTGAAAAATATGAAGAGCTTCAATAGGGTTAAAAATATGAGGAGCATGAAACGGTCTGAAAAATAGGAGGAGCATGAAGCGGTGTTCCAAAACATTAAGAGCCTGAAAAGGTATGAAAAATATGAAGAGCTTCAAAAAGTGTGAAAAATATGAGGAGCATGAAATGGTCTGAAAAATACGAGGAGCATGAAGCCGTGTTAAAAAACCTGAAGAAACTGAAAAGTTGTGAAAAATATGAAGAGCTTCAAAAAGTGTGAAAAATATGAGGAGCATGAAATGGTCTGAAAAATTCGAGAAGCATGAAGCCGTGTTCAAAAACCTGAAGAGCATGAAACGGTGTTGAGAAACATGAAGAGCATGAAAAGATGTGAAAAATATGAAGAGCATGAAAAAGTGTGAAAAATATGAGGAGCATGAAATGGTCTGAAAAATACGAGGAGCATGAAGCCGTGTTAAAAAACCTGAAGAAACTGAAAAGTTGTGAAAAATATGAAGAGCTTCAAAAGGTGTCAAAGTTATGAGGAGCATGAAACCGTCTGAAAAATAGGAGGAGCATGAAATGGTGTTCAAAAACATGAAGAGCATGAAAGGTGTGAAAAATATGAAGAGCATGAAAATGTGTGAAAAATATGAGGAGCATGGAACTGTGTTCAAAAAAATGTAGAGCCTGAAAAGGTGTGAAAAATATGAAGAACTTCAAAACGTGTCAAAAATATGAGGAGCATGAAACTGTCTGAAAAAGGAGGAGCATGAAGCGGTGTTCAAAAACATGAAGAGCCTGAAAAGGTGTAAAATATATGAAGAGTCAAAAAGTGTCAAAAATATGAGGAACATGAAACCTTTTGAAAAATAGGAGGAGCATGAAGCGTTTTTGAAAAACATGAAGCGCTTGAAAAGGTGTGAAAAATATGAAGAGATTCTAAAGGTGTCAAAAATATGAGGAGCATGAAACGGTCTGAAAAATAGGAGGAGCATGAAACGCTGTTGAAAAAAATGAAGAGCCTGAAAAGGTGTGAAAAATATGGAAAGCTTCAAAAGGTGTCAAAAATATGAGGAGCATGAAACGGTCTGAAAAATAGGAGTAGCATGATGCGGTGTTCAAAAACATGAAGAGCCTGAAAAGGTGTGAAAAATATGAAGAGCTTCAAAAGGTGTCAAAATTATGAGGAGAATGAAACGGTCTGAAAAATAGGAGAGCATGAAGCGGTGTTCAAAAATATAAAGAGCCTGAAAAGGTGTGAAAAATACGAAGAGCTTCAAAAGGTGTCAAAAATATGAGGAGCATGAAACGGTCTTAAAAAAAGGAGGAGGATGAAGCGGTGCTGAAAAACATGAAGAGTCTGAAAACGTGTGAAAAATATGAAGAGCTTCAAAAGGTGTCAAAAATGAGATGAGCATGAAACGGTCTGAAAAATAGGAGGAGCATGAAGCGGTGTTGAAAATCATGAAGAGCCTGAAAAGGTGTGAAAAATATGAAAAGCTTCAAAAGGTGTCAAAAATATGAAGAGCTTCAAAAGGTGTCAAAATGAGATGAGCATGAAACGGTCTGAAAAATAGGAGGAGCATGAAGTGGTGTTGAAAAAAATGAAAAGCCTTAAAATGTGTGAAATATATGAAGAGCTTCAAAAGGTGTCAAAAATATGAGGAGAATGAAACGGTCTGCAAAATAGGAGGAGCATGAAATGGTGTTCAAAAACATGAAGAGCCTGAAAAGGTGTGAAATATGAACAGTTTCAAAAAGTGTGAAATACATGAGGAGAATTAAACGGTCTGAAAAATAGGAGGAGCATGAAATGGTGTTCAAAAACATGAAGAGCCTGAAACGGTGTGAAAAATATGAACAGTTTCAAAAAGTGTGAAATACATGAGGAGAATTAAAGTGTCTGAAAAATAGGAGGAGCATGAAGCGGTGTTGAAAATCATGAAGGCCTGAAAACGTGTGAAAAATATGAAGAGCTTCAAAAGTTGTGAAAAATATGAAGAGCTTCAAAAGTTGTGAAAAATATGAAGAGCTTCAAAAGGAGTCAAAAATTAGATGAGCATGAAACGATCTGAAAAATAGGAGGAGCATGAAGTGGTGTTGAAAAAAATGAAGAGCCTGAAAAGGTTTGAAAAATATTAAAAGCTTCAAAAGGTGTCAAAAATATGAGGAGCATGAAACTGTCTCAAAAATAGGAGGAGCATGAAGCGGTGTTCAAAAACAAGAAGAGCCTGAAAAGGTGTGAAAAATATGAAGAGCTTCAAAAGGTGTCAAAAATATGAGGAGCATGAAACGGCCAGAAAAATAGGAGGAGCATGAAGCGGTGTTCAGAAATATGAAGCGCCTGAAAAGGTGGGAAAAATATGAGGATCATGAAACGGTGTGAAAAATAGTTGGAGCATGAAGTGGTGTTGAAAAACTTGAAGAGCCTGAAAAGGTGTTAACAATATTAGGAGCCTAAAACGGTCTGAAAAATAGGAGGCGCATAAAGCGGTGTTGAAAAACTTGAAAAGCCTGAAAAGGTGTGAAAAACATGAAGAGCTTCAAGAAGTGTCAAAAATATGAGGAGCATGAAACGGTCTGAAAAATAGGAGGAGCATGAAACGGTGTTGAAAAACATGAAGAGCCTGAAAAGAGTGAAATAAATGAAGAGCTTCAAAAGGTGTCAAAAATATGAGGAGCATGAAACGGTCTGAAAAATAGGTGGAGCATGAAGGGTGATGAAAAACATGAAGAGCCTGAAAAAGTGTGAAATACATGAAGAGCTTCAAAGGTGTTAAAATTTGAGGAGCATGATACGGTCTGAAAAATAGGAGGAGCATAAAGCGGTGTTGAAAAACATGAAGACTCTGAAAAGGTGTGAAAAATATGAAGAGCTTCAAACAGTGTCAAAAATATGAGGAGCATGAAACGGTCTGAAAAATAGGAGGAGCATGAAGAGGTGTTCAAAAACATGAAGAGCCTGAAAAGGTGTGAAACCTATGAAGAGTTTCAAAATTTGTCAAAAATATGAGGAGCATGAAACGGTCTGAAAAATAGAGGGAACATGAAGCGGTGTTGAAATACTTGAAGAGCCTGAAAAGGTGTGAAAAATATGAAGAGCCTGAAAAGAGTGAAATATATGAAGAGCTTCAAAAGGTGTCAAAAATATGAGGAGCATGAAACGGTTTGAAAAATAGGAGGAGCATGAAACGGTGTTGAAAAACATGAAGAGCCTGAAAAGAGTGAAATATATGAAGAGCTTCAAAAGGTGTCAAAAATATGAGGAACATGAAACGGTCTGAAAAATAGGAGGAGCATGAAGCGGGGTTGAAAAACATGAAGAGCCTGAAAAGTTGTGTAATATATGAAGAGCTTCAAAAGATGTGAAAAATATGAGGAGCATGAAACGGCCAGAAAAATAGGAGGAGCATGAA
>NW_026871057.1:0-30987 GCF_033118175.1 Dama dama
AGAATAGAATCGTTGTGAAGATGTTTATTATAATAATATTTGCATATTCTGCTATGAAAAATAGGGCAAATGGTCCTGCTGCATATTCTACGTTAAAGCCAGAAACTAATTCTGATTCGCCCTCGGTGAGGTCAAATGGAGCCCGGTTTGTTTCTGCTAGTGTTGAGATAAATCATATTATTGCCAGGGGCCATGCTGGGAAAATAAGTCATACTTGTTCTTGTGTAATAATTAGGGTAGAGAGTGTAAAGGATCCGTTTATTAAGAGGATGGATAGTAGGATAATTGCTAGTGTTACTTCATATGAAATTGTTTGTGCTACCGCTCGTAGGGCCCCGATTAGTGCATATTTAGAATTGGAAGCTCAGCCTGATCAGAGAATAGAATATACGGCTAGACTTGATATTGCTAATATGAATAGGACTCCTAAATTTATGTTGATGAGAGGGTATGGTATGGGTAGGGGGATTCATATGGTTAAAGCTAGACTTAGGGCTAGAATGGGGGCTAGAATAAATATTGAGATTGAAGATGTGGCGGGTCGTAGTGGTTCTTTAATGAAAAGTTTAATGGCATCCGCAATAGGTTGGAGTAGGCCATAGGGACCTACAACATTTGGGCCTTTTCGAAATTGTATGTACCCTAGGACTTTCCGTTCCACTAGTGTGAGAAATGCCACGGCTAAAAGAATAGGGATAATTAGTATTAAAATATTAATTATAAACATGTTGTTAAGGAGAGGATTTGAATCTCTGATTATAAAGTTTTAAGTTTTACGCAATTACCGGGCTCTGCCACCTTAACAAGGCCCTTTTCTAGGGCAAGATTTGTTTGTGAAGTTAATTAAGATGATATCATTAATTAATTTAAGGCGCTTATTTAAAGTTGGCCTTATTTCTCTGGTCCTTTCGTACTGGGAGAAATACATAATAGATAGAAACCGACCTGGATTACTCCGGTCTGAACTCAGATCACGTAGGACTTTAATCGTTGAACAAACGAACCTTTGATAGCGGTTGCACCATCGGGATGTCCTGATCCAACATCGAGGTCGTAAACCCTATTGTCGATATGGACTCTTGAATAGGATTGCGCTGTTATCCCTAGGGTAACTTGTTCCGTTGATCAATTTTTTGGATCAATAAGCGATTGTGTGATTCGACTTGTAGGTCTAGTCTTTAAAATCGCTCGGAGGATTTCTTATTCTCCGAGATCACCCCAATCAAAGCTGTTAACCCATAAAGAGTTGTTGTTTCCTTGGTGATAAAATTTGATTCTTTGGGCTAAGTAGTTAAAGCTCCATAGGGTCTTCTCGTCTTATTGGCATATTCCCGCCTCTTCACGGGAAGGTCAATTTCACTGATTAGAAGTAAGAGACAGTAAAACCCTCGTGTGGCCATTCATACAAGTCCTTATTTAGAGAACAAGTGATTATGCTACCTTTGCACGGTCAGGATACCGCGGCCGTTTAACGGTTGTCACTGGGCAGGCAGTGCCTCCAATACTAGTTATGCTGGAGGTGATGTTTTTGGTAAACAGGCGGGGTTTAGTGTTTGCCGAGTTCCTTTTACTTCTTTTAATCTTTCCTTGGGTGCACTCCTGTGTCGGATTAACAGTGTAGTTAATAAGTTATTTATTGTTAGGTTTCTCTTATTTTGCTGTTAATAGTCAGAATATTATCAGGTACTGACTTAAACTTATGCGGGGAGAAGTTGCTTCTTGTTACTCATATTAACATTATTGCTTCTATTTTCAATAGATTAGTCCAGTATTAGACTAGGAGTTGATTATTTATTATTGGAATTAGCATTATTTTATTGTTGAGCTTTAACGCTTTCTTAATTGGTGGCTGCTTTTAGGCCCACTATGGTTTGATATTAAGTTTTACTCTCTAGTTAAGGTTGTATCCATTTCTAAAAGGCTGTACCTTTTTAGACTAACTTTTAAAAATACATTATAATTTGTTTATATTTTTGGTATTTTTAAAGCTGAACTAAAATTCATTTTCTGGACAACCAGCTATCACCAGGCTCGTTGGGCGTTTCACCTCTACTTATAAATCTTCTCACTATTTTGCTACATAGATGAGTTGGTTCTCGATAAATTGTTCATAAGTAGCTCGTCTGGTTTCGGGGTACTTAGCTGAAATTCATTTTGTTAAGTTTTTACTAGTTAACTCATTATGCAAAAGGTACAAGGGGTAATCTTTGCTTTTTTGTACTTTAATTTTTTTCTTTCATCATTCCCTGTACGGTACTTTCTCTATAGCGCCGTGTTAAAATTTCTATCTCCTATACTTTTTGTTGTTGAATAAATGTTTTATTTTACAGTGTATTGATAATTTAGCGTGAATGGATTTTTTCGGGCTAGAATTAGTTCAAGATATTCATAATATGTGAAATCTTCTAGGTGTAGACTAGGCGCTTTGTTTAAGCTATATCTTGATTTATCCAAGCACACTTTCCAGTATGCTTACCTTGTTACGACTTGTCTCCTCTCATGTGATTAATACGTATGAATAAATTTGAGTGTATTGTGCCTACTTGAGGAGGGTGACGGGCGGTGTGTGCGTGCTTCATGGCCTAATTCAACTAAGCACTCTATTCTTAGTTTACTGCTAAATCCTCCTTTGGTTACTGGTTTCATAATAACTTTCGTATTAGATTTTCTTAGGTTAGAAAATGTAGCCCATTTCTTCCCATTCCATAGGTTACACCTTGACCTAACGTTTTTATGTATTATGATTGTGCTTACTTTTGTACCTTTTTAGGGTTTGCTGAAGGTGGCGGTATATAGACTGTATTAGCAAGGAATGGTGAGGTTTATCGGGGTTTATCGATTATAGAACAGGCTCCTCTAGAAGGGTATAAAGCACCGCCAAGTCCTTTGAGTTTTAAGCTATTGCCGGTAGTACTCTGGCGAATAGTTTTGTTTACACAACTATTTGTGTTTAGGGCTAGGCATAGTGGGGTATCTAATCCCAGTTTGGGTCCTAGCTATCGTGTTTCAGCGGCTATAAGGTTACCTTCGTTGTTTATTTTTGTTGCAATTATGGCTTTTTACAGCTTAATTGGAATTTAACTTTATTTAGTACAGTGCTTTAACACGCTTTACGCCGTGTGCTTATTAACTTGGGTTAATCGTATGGCCGCGGTGGCTGGCACGAAATTTACCAACCCTAATTAATATGGCTTAGTCAAACTTTCGTTTATGGCTTAATTTTTATCACTGCTGTCTCCCGTGGGGGTGTGGCTGTGCAAGGTGTCGTGAGCTACGGGTGTGTGCTTGATACCAGCTCCTCTTAATCTTATTGACTTGGAGGGCATTTTCACTGGAGTGCGGATGCTTGCATGTGTAAAGTCTATTAAGAGCTAATAGGAAGGCTGGGACCAAACCTGTGTGTTTATGGAGTTAATACACTCATCTAGGCATTTTCAGTGCCTTGCTTTACTGTTTAAGCTACATTAACTATGCATAATTAGAGAAAAATTGGCGCTTATATAGTTACCTCCTTCTGAAGTGATATTTGAGTATTGGAAAAGTGATAAATTTAAAATAATATCTAGGGAAAAGTGTGTTAAAAATAGTAGTAACTATATAAGGGGGAAAATAATGGAAGGGGGGGATGTGAAATAATAATTATGTCCTGTGACCATTAACTATGATGCTCGTGCCTACCATTATGGGGATGCTCAAGATGCAGTTAAGTCCAGCTACAATTCATGCTCCGGGTCGGGGCCTTAGACGGCCATTGCTGAGTCCAAGCATCCCCCAAAAAATTAAAAATACCAAATGTATGACACCACAGTTATGTGTGAGCATGGGCTGATTAGTCATTAGTCCATCGAGATGTCTTATTTAAGAGGGAAGAGTGGGCGATTTTAGGTGAGATGGCCCTGAAGAAAGAACCAGATGTCTGATAAAGTTCATTAAATAGCTACCCCCACAGTCTATGGGCCCGGAGCGAGAAGAGGGATCCCTGTCTAGCGGGTTGTTGGTTTCACGCGGCATGGTAATTAAGCTCGTGATCTAAGGGACGGGATATGCATGTTGACGAGAATTGATTTGACTTAATGTGCTATGTACGATGGACAATGGTATGTACTATGTACTGTAAACAGTAAAAAGCACATGCTTATAAGCATGGGGTATATAATGTAATGTACTATTATACATAGTATGTCCTAATACATTAATTCTATGTACTATAAAGCGTAGGATTGTATCACATGTTTTGCTGTGTAATTAATGGATATAAAATGTAAATTGGATGTTGAGTGGAAAGCTGTATTAAATTATTAGAAATTTTTGAAAATTTAATACTGATAAAGTTCTTGATTTTTATGGAGCTATATTAATAAGCGTCAGGGAATAGTTTAAATAGAACTTCAGCTTTGGGTGTTGATAGTGGGGTTATAGCTCCTTCCTTGAGTCTTAGGGAGGTTGATTGTTCTCCTTTTCTGATTTACAAGACCAGTGTATTGAGTATACTACAAAGACTATCTTCATTTTAGAAGGTTATTCTCGATTGTGCTGGTGGCTGGTATAAGGACTAGAATAATGAGAAAATATAAGATAGATGCTAGTTGTCCAATGGTAATAAAAGGATATTCAACTGGTTGTCCTCCGATTCATGTAAGTGTTAGTAGATCTGCTACTAAGACTCAGAATAAGCATTGACTAAATGGTCGGAATATCATGCTGCGTTGTTTGGATGTGTGGAGGAAGGGTATAAGAATTAGGATCAGGATGGATGAGACTAGGGCTAAGACCCCTCCTAATTTATTGGGAATTGATCGTAGGATTGCGTATGCAAATAGGAAGTATCATTCGGGTTTAATATGAGGAGGTGTGTTGAGTGGATTTGCTGGAGTGTAGTTGTCTGGGTCTCCAAGCAAGTCTGGTGCAAATAGTACTAGTGTTATTAAGAAGAGAAATAGGAATAGGATGCCTAAAATATCTTTAATGGTGTAGTAGGGATGAAAGGGGATTTTATCTACATCTGATGGGATTCCTGTTGGGTTATTGGATCCTGTCTCGTGAAGAAAGAGTAAATGTACTATAGCAAGTGCCGCAATGATGAATGGTAGAATAAAGTGGAAAGCGAAGAATCGAGTTAAGGTTGCTTTGTCTACTGAAAAGCCCCCTCAGATTCATTCAACTAGGTTTGTACCAATGTATGGGATTGCCGAGAGAAGATTGGTAATAACTGTTGCTCCTCAGAATGATATTTGTCCTCATGGTAGGACGTAGCCTACGAATGCTGTAGCTATAACTGTAAATAGGAGAATTACTCCGATGTTCCATGTCTCTAGAAAAGTGTATGATCCGTAGTATAGGCCTCGTCCAACATGGATGAATAGGCAGATAAAGAATATTGATGCTCCGTTTGCGTGCATGTATCGAATGATTCAACCGTAATTGACGTCTCGGCAGATATGGGTGACAGAGGAAAATGCTGTTATTGTATCAGATGTGTAGTGTATTGCTAGGAATAGGCCTGTGAGGATTTGTAGGATTAAGCAAATTCCTAGTAGGGAGCCAAAATTTCATCAGGATGAAATATTTGATGGGGCTGGGAGATCAATAAATGCGTTGTTTACGATTTTTATCAATGGGTGAGTTTTTCGGATATTGATCATTAGTGTTCTTGTAGTTGAATGACAACGATGGTTTTTCATATCATTAGTCATGGTTAGATTCCATGTGAGAATAATGATAACATACATTGTATTTATCTTGAGTATTATTTTTGTGCTTGGTTTTGTAGGATTTTCTTCGAAACCTTCGCCTATTTATGGGGGGTTAGGATTAATTGTGAGTGGTGGAGTTGGTTGTGCTATTGTATTAAATTTTGGTGGGTCCTTTTTAGGTTTAATGGTATTCTTAATTTATTTAGGAGGGATAATGGTGGTTTTTGGGTATACAACGGCAATAGCTACGGAGCAATACCCTGAGATTTGAGTATCTAATAAGACTGTACTAGGGGCATTTGTTACTGGTCTCTTAATAGAAGTCATGATGGTTTATTATGTATTAAAGGATGAGGAGGTGGAGATTGTGTTTCAATTTAATGGTTTAGGGGATTGAGTAATTTATGATACAGGAGATTCTGGATTTTTTAGTGAAGAGGCTATAGGAATTGCAGCTCTTTACAGTTATGGTACCTGATTAGTTATTGTGACTGGGTGGTCTTTATTAATTGGTGTAGTGGTTATTATGGAAATTACTCGTGGAAATTAAATAGAACAATACTAACGGTAATTGTAATTAAGAAAGAGAGGAAATACAGCTTGATTAAGCCTTTTTGATTTGTAACCATAATTGATATTTTTGTTTGGATTAGTGAAGTTGTTTTAGGTAGAATATTTTCGAGTCAGATTAAGTCTAGGAGAGAGGATGCTGATTTTTGACTTATTATTAGATTTACATAAGGAGTTAGACGATGTATAATTATGGGGAAATATCCTAATATATTAGAGAATTTGAAGATATTTGTTGAGTAGTTGAATTTTAGGTTTTGAGTTGTGTTACTAATTTCTAGTGCTAAAATGAAGCCTAGAATTGTTACTGTTAGAGCTACTATTTTTAAATAATAAGGTATTGTTAATTGAGGAATTGTTGTTGGAGGGATGCTGTTAGAAATAATAAACCCTGCGAAAAGACTTCCGATTATTAGACGTTTAATAGAATTTATTAGAAAGGGGTTATTTTCATTAATGGTAACTAAGGTTGGGAATCGGGGCTGTCCTAAGAGTGCAAAGAAAATAATGCGGGTACTGTAAATGGCTGTAAAGGAGGTGGCGATTAGTGTTATTAAAAGGGCTCAGGCGTTGGTATACGACGTATTAGCGGTTTCAATAATTAGATCTTTGGAATAGAATCCGGTGAGGAAAGGTACTCCTGTTAGTGCAAGACTGCCAATGATTAAGGCTGTTGTGGTAAATGGTATAGCTTTAAATAAGCCTCCTATTTTTCGGATGTCTTGTTCGTCATTTAGGCTGTGGATAATAGAGCCAGAACACATAAATAGTATAGCTTTGAAAAAGGCATGTGTACAGATATGAAGAAATGCTAGGTAGGGTTGGTTAATACCAATTGTTACTATTATAAGGCCTAGTTGGCTGGATGTGGAAAAAGCAATAATTTTTTTGATATCATTCTGGGTAAGAGCACATATTGCTGTAAATAGAGTAGTAATAGCCCCTAGACATAGTAGAATGGATTGTGCGAATTTATTGTTCTCTGTTAGTGGGTGGAAGCGGATCAATAGAAAAATGCCTGCTACTACTATTGTGCTTGAGTGGAGTAATGCTGAGACAGGAGTAGGGCCTTCTATAGCGGAGGGTAGTCATGGATGCAGACCAAATTGGGCGGATTTTCCAGTTGCGGCTAGTGCAAGACCCATTAGGGGTATATTAGAATCGTTTGGGTTTAGTATAAAGATTTGTTGGAAGTCTCAGGCGTTAAGATTTGTAAGAAATCATGCTATTGCTAAGATAAAACCAATATCACCAATGCGATTATATAGGATTGCCTGCAGGGCTGCTGTATTTGCGTCTGCTCGTCCATATCACCATCCGATAAGTAAAAATGATATGATTCCTACACCTTCTCATCCAATGAATAGTTGAAATAGATTATTTGCTGTGACGAGAATGAGTATAGTAATAAGAAATAGGAGAAGGTATTTGAAAAATTGATTGATGTTAGGGTCTGAGTGCATATATCATATTGAGAATTCTATGATGGATCATGTAACAAATAATGCTACTGGTACAAATATTATTGAGAAATAATCTATTTTGAAGCTGAGTGTTAATTTAATAGTTTGAATAGTTAATCAGTGTCAGTTTGAGATAATTATTTCTTGGCCAGTGTGAATGAATATTATTGTGGGAATTATACTGGTGATAAAGGCACATGAGATAGTTGTTTTTACGTAGAGTGGATAGTTAGAGGTTTTATAGTTGTCAGAACTTGTGGTTATGATGGGAATAATTAGTAGTAGTAGGGTGATTAGTGCAAAGGAAGAGAATAGGTTTATTACTTTTATTTGGAGTTGCACCAATTTTTTGGTTCCTAAGACCAACGGATTTCTGTCATCCTCTAAAAGTTCGAAAAAGCCGTGCTATTATGCACGGGGGCATAAGAGTTAGCAGTTCTTGCATACTTTTTCGGTAAATAAGGAGATATAAGCTTCTATTATTAGATTCACAATCTAATGTTTTTTTTAAACTATATTTACAATATAAGGGTCCTAGAATAATTTTTGGGTTTAGTGATAGTAATAGTAGCGGTAATATATGTAATGATATGAGGGCATTTTCTCGTGTAAAGGAGGGCGAGATGTTGTTGATATGGTGGGTATATTTGCCTCGTTGTGTTGTGATTAATATATAAAGAGAGTATAGGGCAGTAATTACTATGTTTAGTCCTATTAAAATAATTGTAATGTTGGATCATGAGAAGGAAGCTATTACTACAAATAGTTCCCCAATTAGATTAATTGTTGGAGGGAGGGCTAAATTGGTTAGGCTTGCTAAAAGTCATCAGGTGGCTATAAGTGGAAGGAAAGTTTGTAGGCCTCGGGCTAGAATTATTGTTCGACTATGAATTCGTTCATAGTTGGAGTTTGCTAGACAAAAAAGTATAGATGAGGTGAGACCGTGGGCGATTATTAGGGCCGTGGCTCCTATATAGCTTCAAGGTGTTTGAATGAGAATAGCTACAATAACGAGTGCTATGTGACTAACGGAGGAGTAAGCAATTAATGATTTAAGGTCTGTTTGGCGGAGGCAGATTGAGCTGGTTATAATTATGCCTCATAAGGACAGTATAATAAAGGGGTATGCTATAAATTCGGTAAGTGGGTTTAAAAATGTTGTAATTCGTAATATACCGTATCCTCCTAATTTTAGTAGAATTGCTGCAAGGACCATGGAGCCTGCAATAGGGGCTTCTACATGGGCTTTAGGTAGCCAAAGGTGAAGGCCGTATAGTGGTATTTTTACCATGAAGGCTATTATGCATGCTAGTCATATAAAAATGTTTGATCAGGTGTTGGATAGGGGTTGTATTCAGTATTGGAGTACTAAAAAGTTTAGAGACCCAGTAATGTTTTGGAGATAAACCAATGCGACTAGTAGGGGGAGAGAGCCTACTAGTGTATAAAATAGGAAGTAGAGGCCGGCGTTTAGGCGTTCTGTCTGGTTTCCCCATCGGGTAATAATAATGAGTGTTGGGACTAGTGTTGCTTCAAATAGAATATAGAAGAAAATTAGTTCTATAGCAGTAAAAGTCATGATTAAGAATAGTTGTAGTAGAATTAGTATGGTAATGTATAGTTTTTTTCGGGTAAGGTTTTCTTTTGATAAGTGGTGTTGGCTAGCCATTAGTATTAGGGGAAGAAGTCATATGGTCAAAATTAGTAATGGTGCTGATAGAGAGTCGGAAAAGAATACTAACGAGAAGTTAAGACTGTTGTCACTGAACTGGTTTATGAGGAGAAGGCTTGTGAGGCTAATTAATAGACTGTGAGTTGTAGAATTAATTCAAATTATATTGCCTTTTGATAATCAGGTCAGAGGTATAAGTATTATTGTGGGGACAATGTATTTTAGCATTGAAGTAGGTTAAGATTTTGAACATAATCAGTGCCATATGTATTTGATACTTTAACTAATAGTGATAATCCTAGTGCTGCTTCGCAGGCTGCAAAGACTAATAAAATAATGGGTATTATGCTCGCTAGGGTAAAATGTGAGGTTAGAATTGTTAGTGAAGCTAACACGAAAAGGGATAATATTATTCCTTCTAAGCACAAGAGAGAGGATATAAGGTGGGATCGATACATTAATAGTCCTGCTAGGGCTACTATGAATGCTGTTATAATATTTATATATACCAGAGACATTTGGTAGTTATGAATTTAATCATAATCTAATGAGTCGAAATCATTTATTTTGTTTTAAACTAAATACCATATTCGGTTCATTCTAGTCCTTTTTGGGTTCATTCATAAGCTAGACTTGCAGCTAATAATAGAATTAGGAAGAGGGCTATAGTAAGTATTGTACCTAGATTATTTGTTTGGGAGGCTCATGGGAGCGGTAAGAGGAGTGCAATTTCTAGATCAAAAAGAAGGAATGTAATGGCTACTAGGAAGAATTTCATGGAGAAAGGTAGGCGAGCTGATCCTATGGGGTCAAATCCACATTCGTATGGACTTGTTTTTTCTGAATATGCGTTTAATTGGGGAAGTCAGAATGCAATAATAACAAGTAGTGAGGCTAGTGTAAAGTTGGTTAGAAGGGCTAGTATTAGGTTTATTATTCTTTCTCGGGGTTTACCGAAACTAACTGATTGGAAGTCAGTTGTACTGATTAATACTAAAAGAATATGAGCCTCATCAATAGATAGATACGTATAGGAATAATCATACTACGTCTACGAAGTGTCAGTATCAGGCAGCGGCTTCAAATCCAAAATGATGGCTGGAAGTAAAGTGGAATTTTAATTGGCGAAAGAAGCAGACAATTAAGAAAGTAGATCCGATGATAACATGTAGGCCGTGGAAGCCTGTAGCTACGAAGAAGGTTGAGCCATAAACTCCATCTGAGATAGTAAAGGGTGCTTCATAATATTCTGAAGCTTGTAGTAGTGTAAAATAGATGCCTAGTGCAATGGTAATGAACAAGGCTTGTAGTATGTGGTTGCGGTTTCCTTCTATAAGGCTATGGTGGGCTCAGGTGATAGAGACTCCTGAGGCTAATAAAACAGAGGTGTTGAGTAGTGGGACTTCCAGGGGGTTAAGTGGGTGAATGCCTGTTGGGGGTCAGCACCCGCCTAATTCGGGTGTTGGAGCAAGGCTTGAGTGGTAGAATGCTCAGAAGAATCCGGTGAAGAATAAGACTTCGGAAATAATGAAGAGAATTATTCCATAGCGGAGGCCTTTTTGGACAGTTGGAGTATGATGTCCTTGGAAGGTACTTTCTCGAATGATATCTCGTCATCATTGATATATTGTAAGTATGTTTGTTGTTAGGCCAAGTGTCAGTAGGACTATTGAGTTGAAATGAAATCATATAATTAAGCCAGAAGTTATTAAAAGGGCTGATAGAGCTCCTGTAAGAGGTCAGGGACTTGGGTTAACTATGTGATAAGCGTGGGTTTGGTGTGTCATTATGTATTGTCATGCAGGTAAAGGCTAACTAGAAGAGTAAATACGTAGGCTTGGATTATGGCTACTGCAAACTCAAGGATTGTAAGTAAGACCAGAACAGTAAATGTAATAAGAGCTATTGTAGTACTGATGCTTATTAGTGCAAGTGTAGCCCCTCCAATTAAGTGAATTAGCAGGTGCCCTGCAGTAATATTAGCTGTTAATCGTACGGCTAAGGCGATTGGTTGAATAAAAAGACTAATAGTTTCGATGATAACTAATATAGGAATTAATGGGGTTGGGGTTCCTTGTGGAAGGAAATGAGCAAGTGATGCTTTAGTTTTATTGCGGAAACCTGTAATTACAGCTCCTGCTCATAGGGGGATGGCTATGCCTAGATTTATTGATAATTGTGTGGTTGGTGTAAATGAGTGGGGTAGTAAGCCTAAGAGATTTGTTGATCCGATAAATAAAATTAAAGATATGAGTATTAGTGCCCATGTTTGTCCTTTGATGTTGTGAATTCCTATTATTTGTTTTGATACAAGTTGAAGTATTCATTGTTGAAGGGAAATAAGACGATTGTTTACTAAACGATTTGATGTTGGAAATAATAGGCTAGGAAATATGACGATGAGTGTAGTGAGTGGAAGGCCCAGGATTATTGGGGTAATAAAAGAGGCAAATAAATTTTCGTTCATTTTGTTTCTCAAGGGGTACTTTGTTTTTGTGCTTTGGCTAATGTTGTTTCTGGGTTTAGATGGAAACTATGTTTTGAAATCTTTAATTGAAAAATAATGAAGAGAGCTAGAAATATTGATATAATTATTATAAGTCATGTGGACGTATCTAGTTGTGGCATTTCATTAAGGAGAGTATTGCACTCTCAATCTCTAGCTTAAAAGGCTATTGCTATTTTAGCTTCTTAATGATTTTATAATATTGATGCAGATCATTTTTCGAAGTAGTTTAATGGAACTAGTTCAAGAACAATAGGTATGAAGCTGTGATTTGATCCGCAGATTTCAGAGCATTGTCCATAATATAGACCTGGTCGAGTTGACATAAGAGTTGTTTGGTTCAGACGGCCTGGGATTGCGTCCGTTTTTAGTCCTAGAGAGGGTACGGCTCAAGAATGCAGTACGTCTTCAGAGGAGACTAATATTCGAATTGTTATTTCTATTGGTAGAACAACTCGGTTATCTACCTCTAGTAATCGCAGTTCTCCTGGCTTTAATTCTGATGTTGGAATTATATAAGAGTCAAAGCTTAAGTCTTCATAATCCGTATATTCGTAACTTCAGTATCATTGGTGTCCTATAGTTTTTACTGTGAGAGATGGGTTATTGATTTCGTCTATTATATATAAAATTCGCAGGGATGGAAGAGCGATTAAAATTAGAATAATAGCTGGTAGGATTGTTCAGATTGTCTCTACCTCTTGGGCATCTATTGTGCTAGTGTGTGTTAATTTTGTTGTTAGTATTAATGAGATAACATAGAGTACTAGCGAGCTGATTAGAAAAACAATTATTAGCGTGTGATCATGAAAATGTAATAATTCTTCTATAATAGGTGATGTTGCATCTTGGAAGCCTAACTGTATGGGATAAGCCATATGAGGTGTACGGGGTTTTCACCTGTAACTTAACCCTGACAAAGTTATATAATGTTTTACTAACACCTCATTAATTGAGAAAGACATAGTGGTTATGATGTTGGCTTGAAACCAGCTATAGGGGGTTCGATTCCTTCCTTTCTTATTTCAAGTTAACGTATGTAGGTTCTTCAAATGTGTGGTATGGTGGGGGGCATCCGTTTAGTCACTCTAAGTTGGTTGTTGTTAGTTCTACGGTTGAGACTTCTCGTTTAGATGCGAATGCTTCTCAGATAATAAAGACTATTAGTATAACTGCTGTTAAAGAAATAAATGAGCCTATAGATGAGATGGTGTTTCATGTTGTATACGCATCTGGGTAATCAGAATAGCGTCGTGGTATACCAGATAACCCTAGGAAGTGTTGTGGAAAGAAAGTTATATTTACACCTACAAATATAATTACAAAGTGGATTTTGGCTCATGTGTCATTGAGGGTATATCCTGAAAATAATGGGAATCAGTGAACAAATCCTCCCATAATAGCGAATACAGCTCCTATTGACAGTACATAGTGGAAATGTGCAACTACATAATATGTGTCATGAAGGACGATATCGAGAGAAGAGTTGGCAAGAACAATTCCGGTTAAGCCTCCAACTGTAAAAAGGAAAATAAAACCTAAAGCTCATATTATAGCAGGTGATCATTTAATATTACCTCCGTGGAGTGTTGCTAATCAACTGAAGACTTTTACCCCAGTCGGAATAGCAATAATTATGGTAGCTGATGTAAAGTAGGCTCGTGTATCGACATCTATTCCAACTGTAAACATGTGGTGGGCTCATACGATAAATCCTAAAAATCCAATTGATATTATAGCCCAGACCATTCCTATGTACCCAAATGGTTCTTTTTTTCCTGAATAATATGTTACGATATGGGAAATTATGCCAAAGCCGGGTAAAATAAGAATATATACTTCAGGGTGACCAAAGAATCAGAATAAGTGTTGATATAGAATGGGATCTCCGCCTCCTGCTGGATCAAAAAAGGTTGTATTTAAATTTCGGTCTGTTAATAATATTGTAATTCCAGCTGCTAGTACTGGGAGTGAGAGAAGTAGTAATACAGCAGTGACTAGTACGGATCACACAAATAGGGGAGTTTGGTATTGTGACATAGCAGGGGGTTTTATATTGATAATTGTTGTAATAAAGTTAATGGCCCCTAGAATTGAAGAGACACCTGCCAGGTGTAGAGAAAAGATAGTTAGGTCCACTGAGGCTCCTGCGTGAGCTAAGTTACCAGCTAGAGGGGGGTACACAGTTCAGCCTGTTCCTGCGCCAGCTTCAACTATAGATGATGCTAGAAGTAGTAAGAAAGAGGGAGGAAGGAGTCAAAAGCTCATATTGTTTATTCGAGGGAATGCTATATCTGGGGCACCAATTATTAAGGGAACTAGTCAGTTACCAAATCCTCCGATTATAATTGGTATAACTATAAAGAAAATTATTACGAATGCATGTGCGGTTACAATAACATTATAAATTTGGTCATCTCCAAGTAGGGTACCAGGTTGGCCCAGTTCAGCACGAATCAATAGGCTTAAAGCTGTTCGTGGCCTCAAGTGCAATGGACACCGAGATGCTCTGACTCGAAATAAGGCCTGATATCCCTGCAGTGAATTGAATGCAGGCTCGTCTTGCATCTCCCAAGACGAAGGGATGTCTGAATCCCCTGTGGAGACCACAGAGAAAGACCGAGTTCTCCGCGTCATCATGACCGGAGGCCTCACATCATTTGAAAACTCGAGAGATCCGCGGAGATCAATGCTTCCAAAGCAGAAGATGCCTGACTCCTCTTGAAAATGGATACGAGTCCCAGGATAACTGTGGCACGTGGAAAGGGACCCTGGGTCTCACGCCTCACGTGGAGACGCGTATCTAGTGAGGATTTAGCTTAATTAAAGTGGTTGATTTGCATTCAATTGATGTAAGATATGGTCTTGCAATCCTTATCAGGAGTTAAGTATATTGTACTTGCTTAGGGCTTTGAAGGCTCTTGGTCTGGATTAACCTAAACTCCTACTCCAGAATTGATAGCATTGGTGTAAGTGGTAATAATATAGTAGATAGGACAACTATTGTAGGTAGAAGGGTTATTTGTTTTGTGGTAGAAAATTGTCATTTTATTTTTATATTATTTGTGGAGGGAAATATTGTTAGTGCGGTGGAATATGTGAGTCGTATATAGAAATATAAATTTAGTAGTGCTGTGATTGCTATGAGAGTGGGTAGGATGAGGCTGTCATTTTTTGTTATTTCTTGAATAATTATTCATTTTGGCATAAATCCTGATAGAGGGGGAAGTCCTCCTATTGACAGAAGGGTAATGAGGACTAGGACGGTTATTACGGGTATTTTATTTCAGGTATGTGATAGTGATAGTGTGGTAGTAGTTGAATTGGCTATAAATAATGTGAATATAGTGGAAGTTATGATAATATAAATGATTAGGTTTAGTAGTGTTATTGTGGGATTATATGGTAAGACTGCCGTTATTCAACCCATATGAGCAATTGATGAATATGCTATAATTTTTCGTAGCTGGGTTTGGTTTAGTCCTCCTCAACCTCCAATTATGATTGATAGAATGGAGATGGTTAGGATCATGTTTAGGTTAATGGATGGGAAAATTTGGTAGAGAGAACGGACATGGGTGCTAATTTTTGTCATGTAAGTAGAATTAGGCCTGACGATAATGGAATGCCTTGTGTTACTTCTGGAAGTCAGAAGTGAAATGGGGCTATTCCTAGTTTTATAGTGAGAGCTATTGTTATGAGTATGGATGCCACTGGATTAAATAGTTTTATTACAGTTCATTGGCCTGAAAATATTAGGTTAATAATGACGGCTATTATTAGTAGTATTGAGGCCGTTGATTGGGTTAAGAAATATTTAGTTGCTGCTTCTGTGGCTCGTGGATTATGCTTTTTCATTATGATGGGAATGATGGCGAGCATATTTATTTCAAATCCAATTCAGACAAGTAGTCAATGGGAGCTAATTATAACAATGATGGTGCCTAGTATTATTGTTGATAGAATGAGGATAAAGATGATTGGATTTATTAGTACGGGAAGGGTTTAAACCAACATTTTCGGGGTATGGGCCCGATAGCTTAATTAGCTGACCTTACTATTAGAATTTGGTGTATTTGGGAGCACGAAGAGTTTTGGATTCTTGGGAGTAGGTTCAATTCCTATAATTCTAGAAATAAGAGGGCTTAAACCTCTATTATTTACTCTATCAAAGTAACTCTTTTGTCAGACATATTTCTTATGTTTGTGGGGGGATGCTTGATATAAAGATGGGTAGTGATACGTGTCATATGCATAGGGCTAATGTCAAGGGTAAAAAGTTTTTTCATAATAGGTGTATTAGTTGGTCGTAGCGAAATCGAGGATAGGATGCTCGGATTCATAAGAAGGAGATTGTTAGTAGTAAAGATTTAATGGTAAAATTGATTGTGTAAAGTTCTGGTAAGATTGGGTTGTGGAATGCTCCTAAGAATAGAATCGTTGTGAAGATGTTTATTATAATAATATTTGCATATTCTGCTATGAAAAATAGGGCAAATGGTCCTGCTGCATATTCTACGTTAAAGCCAGAAACTAATTCTGATTCGCCCTCGGTGAGGTCAAATGGAGCCCGGTTTGTTTCTGCTAGTGTTGAGATAAATCATATTATTGCCAGGGGCCATGCTGGGAAAATAAGTCATACTTGTTCTTGTGTAATAATTAGGGTAGAGAGTGTAAAGGATCCGTTTATTAAGAGGATGGATAGTAGGATAATTGCTAGTGTTACTTCATATGAAATTGTTTGTGCTACCGCTCGTAGGGCCCCGATTAGTGCATATTTAGAATTGGAAGCTCAGCCTGATCAGAGAATAGAATATACGGCTAGACTTGATATTGCTAATATGAATAGGACTCCTAAATTTATGTTGATGAGAGGGTATGGTATGGGTAGGGGGATTCATATGGTTAAAGCTAGACTTAGGGCTAGAATGGGGGCTAGAATAAATATTGAGATTGAAGATGTGGCGGGTCGTAGTGGTTCTTTAATGAAAAGTTTAATGGCATCCGCAATAGGTTGGAGTAGGCCATAGGGACCTACAACATTTGGGCCTTTTCGAAATTGTATGTACCCTAGGACTTTCCGTTCCACTAGTGTGAGAAATGCCACGGCTAAAAGAATAGGGATAATTAGTATTAAAATATTAATTATAAACATGTTGTTAAGGAGAGGATTTGAATCTCTGATTATAAAGTTTTAAGTTTTACGCAATTACCGGGCTCTGCCACCTTAACAAGGCCCTTTTCTAGGGCAAGATTTGTTTGTGAAGTTAATTAAGATGATATCATTAATTAATTTAAGGCGCTTATTTAAAGTTGGCCTTATTTCTCTGGTCCTTTCGTACTGGGAGAAATACATAATAGATAGAAACCGACCTGGATTACTCCGGTCTGAACTCAGATCACGTAGGACTTTAATCGTTGAACAAACGAACCTTTGATAGCGGTTGCACCATCGGGATGTCCTGATCCAACATCGAGGTCGTAAACCCTATTGTCGATATGGACTCTTGAATAGGATTGCGCTGTTATCCCTAGGGTAACTTGTTCCGTTGATCAATTTTTTGGATCAATAAGCGATTGTGTGATTCGACTTGTAGGTCTAGTCTTTAAAATCGCTCGGAGGATTTCTTATTCTCCGAGATCACCCCAATCAAAGCTGTTAACCCATAAAGAGTGTTGTTGTTTCCTTGGTGATAAAATTTGATTCTTTGGGCTAAGTAGTTAAAGCTCCATAGGGTCTTCTCGTCTTATTGGCATATTCCCGCCTCTTCACGGGAAGGTCAATTTCACTGATTAGAAGTAAGAGACAGTAAAACCCTCGTGTGGCCATTCATACAAGTCCTTATTTAGAGAACAAGTGATTATGCTACCTTTGCACGGTCAGGATACCGCGGCCGTTTAACGGTTGTCACTGGGCAGGCAGTGCCTCCAATACTAGTTATGCTGGAGGTGATGTTTTTGGTAAACAGGCGGGGTTTAGTGTTTGCCGAGTTCCTTTTACTTCTTTTAATCTTTCCTTGGGTGCACTCCTGTGTCGGATTAACAGTGTAGTTAATAAGTTATTTATTGTTAGGTTTCTCTTATTTTGCTGTTAATAGTCAGAATATTATCAGGTACTGACTTAAACTTATGCGGGGAGAAGTTGCTTCTTGTTACTCATATTAACATTATTGCTTCTATTTTCAATAGATTAGTCCAGTATTAGACTAGGAGTTGATTATTTATTATTGGAATTAGCATTATTTTATTGTTGAGCTTTAACGCTTTCTTAATTGGTGGCTGCTTTTAGGCCCACTATGGTTTGATATTAAGTTTTACTCTCTAGTTAAGGTTGTATCCATTTCTAAAAGGCTGTACCTTTTTAGACTAACTTTTAAAAATACATTATAATTTGTTTATATTTTTGGTATTTTTAAAGCTGAACTAAAATTCATTTTCTGGACAACCAGCTATCACCAGGCTCGTTGGGCGTTTCACCTCTACTTATAAATCTTCTCACTATTTTGCTACATAGATGAGTTGGTTCTCGATAAATTGTTCATAAGTAGCTCGTCTGGTTTCGGGGTACTTAGCTGAAATTCATTTTGTTAAGTTTTTACTAGTTAACTCATTATGCAAAAGGTACAAGGGGTAATCTTTGCTTTTTTGTACTTTAATTTTTTTCTTTCATCATTCCCTTACGGTACTTTCTCTATAGCGCCGTGTTAAAATTTCTATCTCCTATACTTTTTGTTGTTGAATAAATGTTTTATTTTACAGTGTATTGATAATTTAGCGTGAATGGATTTTTTCGGGCTAGAATTAGTTCAAGATATTCATAATATGTGAAATCTTCTAGGTGTAGACTAGGCGCTTTGTTTAAGCTATATCTTGATTTATCCAAGCACACTTTCCAGTATGCTTACCTTGTTACGACTTGTCTCCTCTCATGTGATTAATACGTATGAATAAATTTGAGTGTATTGTGCCTACTTGAGGAGGGTGACGGGCGGTGTGTGCGTGCTTCATGGCCTAATTCAACTAAGCACTCTATTCTTAGTTTACTGCTAAATCCTCCTTTGGTTACTGGTTTCATAATAACTTTCGTATTAGATTTTCTTAGGTTAGAAAATGTAGCCCATTTCTTCCCATTCCATAGGTTACACCTTGACCTAACGTTTTTATGTATTATGATTGTGCTTACTTTTGTACCTTTTTAGGGTTTGCTGAAGGTGGCGGTATATAGACTGTATTAGCAAGGAATGGTGAGGTTTATCGGGGTTTATCGATTATAGAACAGGCTCCTCTAGAAGGGTATAAAGCACCGCCAAGTCCTTTGAGTTTTAAGCTATTGCCGGTAGTACTCTGGCGAATAGTTTTGTTTACACAACTATTTGTGTTTAGGGCTAGGCATAGTGGGGTATCTAATCCCAGTTTGGGTCCTAGCTATCGTGTTTCAGCGGCTATAAGGTTACCTTCGTTGTTTATTTTTGTTGCAATTATGGCTTTTTACAGCTTAATTGGAATTTAACTTTATTTAGTACAGTGCTTTAACACGCTTTACGCCGTGTGCTTATTAACTTGGGTTAATCGTATGGCCGCGGTGGCTGGCACGAAATTTACCAACCCTAATTAATATGGCTTAGTCAAACTTTCGTTTATGGCTTAATTTTTATCACTGCTGTCTCCCGTGGGGGTGTGGCTGTGCAAGGTGTCGTGAGCTACGGGTGTGTGCTTGATACCAGCTCCTCTTAATCTTATTGACTTGGAGGGCATTTTCACTGGAGTGCGGATGCTTGCATGTGTAAGTCTATTAAGAGCTAATAGGAAGGCTGGGACCAAACCTGTGTGTTTATGGAGTTAATACACTCATCTAGGCATTTTCAGTGCCTTGCTTTACTGTTTAAGCTACATTAACTATGCATAATTAGAGAAAAATTGGCGCTTATATAGTTACCTCCTTCTGAAGTGATATTTGAGTATTGGAAAAGTGATAAATTTAAAATAATATCTAGGGAAAAGTGTGTTAAAAATAGTAGTAACTATATAAGGGGGAAAATAATGGAAGGGGGGGATGTGAAATAATAATTATGTCCTGTGACCATTAACTATGATGCTCGTGCCTACCATTATGGGGATGCTCAAGATGCAGTTAAGTCCAGCTACAATTCATGCTCCGGGTCGGGGCCTTAGACGGCCATTGCTGAGTCCAAGCATCCCCCAAAAAATTAAAAATACCAAATGTATGACACCACAGTTATGTGTGAGCATGGGCTGATTAGTCATTAGTCCATCGAGATGTCTTATTTAAGAGGGAAGAGTGGGCGATTTTAGGTGAGATGGCCCTGAAGAAAGAACCAGATGTCTGATAAAGTTCATTAAATAGCTACCCCCACAGTCTATGGGCCCGGAGCGAGAAGAGGGATCCCTGTCTAGCGGGTTGTTGGTTTCACGCGGCATGGTAATTAAGCTCGTGATCTAAGGGACGGGATATGCATGTTGACGAGAATTGATTTGACTTAATGTGCTATGTACGATGGACAATGGTATGTACTATGTACTGTAAACAGTAAAAAGCACATGCTTATAAGCATGGGGTATATAATGTAATGTACTATTATACATAGTATGTCCTAATACATTAATTCTATGTACTATAAAGCGTAGGATTGTATCACATGTTTTGCTGTGTAATTAATGGATATAAAATGTAAATTGGATGTTGAGTGGAAAGCTGTATTAAATTATTAGAAATTTTTGAAAATTTAATACTGATAAAGTTCTTGATTTTTATGGAGCTATATTAATAAGCGTCAGGGAATAGTTTAAATAGAACTTCAGCTTTGGGTGTTGATAGTGGGGTTATAGCTCCTTCCTTGAGTCTTAGGGAGGTTGATTGTTCTCCTTTTCTGATTTACAAGACCAGTGTATTGAGTATACTACAAAGACTATCTTCATTTTAGAAGGTTATTCTCGATTGTGCTGGTGGCTGGTATAAGGACTAGAATAATGAGAAAATATAAGATAGATGCTAGTTGTCCAATGGTAATAAAAGGATATTCAACTGGTTGTCCTCCGATTCATGTAAGTGTTAGTAGATCTGCTACTAAGACTCAGAATAAGCATTGACTAAATGGTCGGAATATCATGCTGCGTTGTTTGGATGTGTGGAGGAAGGGTATAAGAATTAGGATCAGGATGGATGAGACTAGGGCTAAGACCCCTCCTAATTTATTGGGAATTGATCGTAGGATTGCGTATGCAAATAGGAAGTATCATTCGGGTTTAATATGAGGAGGTGTGTTGAGTGGATTTGCTGGAGTGTAGTTGTCTGGGTCTCCAAGCAAGTCTGGTGCAAATAGTACTAGTGTTATTAAGAAGAGAAATAGGAATAGGATGCCTAAAATATCTTTAATGGTGTAGTAGGGATGAAAGGGGATTTTATCTACATCTGATGGGATTCCTGTTGGGTTATTGGATCCTGTCTCGTGAAGAAAGAGTAAATGTACTATAGCAAGTGCCGCAATGATGAATGGTAGAATAAAGTGGAAAGCGAAGAATCGAGTTAAGGTTGCTTTGTCTACTGAAAAGCCCCCTCAGATTCATTCAACTAGGTTTGTACCAATGTATGGGATTGCCGAGAGAAGATTGGTAATAACTGTTGCTCCTCAGAATGATATTTGTCCTCATGGTAGGACGTAGCCTACGAATGCTGTAGCTATAACTGTAAATAGGAGAATTACTCCGATGTTCCATGTCTCTAGAAAAGTGTATGATCCGTAGTATAGGCCTCGTCCAACATGGATGAATAGGCAGATAAAGAATATTGATGCTCCGTTTGCGTGCATGTATCGAATGATTCAACCGTAATTGACGTCTCGGCAGATATGGGTGACAGAGGAAAATGCTGTTATTGTATCAGATGTGTAGTGTATTGCTAGGAATAGGCCTGTGAGGATTTGTAGGATTAAGCAAATTCCTAGTAGGGAGCCAAAATTTCATCAGGATGAAATATTTGATGGGGCTGGGAGATCAATAAATGCGTTGTTTACGATTTTTATCAATGGGTGAGTTTTTCGGATATTGATCATTAGTGTTCTTGTAGTTGAATGACAACGATGGTTTTTCATATCATTAGTCATGGTTAGATTCCATGTGAGAATAATGATAACATACATTGTATTTATCTTGAGTATTATTTTTGTGCTTGGTTTTGTAGGATTTTCTTCGAAACCTTCGCCTATTTATGGGGGGTTAGGATTAATTGTGAGTGGTGGAGTTGGTTGTGCTATTGTATTAAATTTTGGTGGGTCCTTTTTAGGTTTAATGGTATTCTTAATTTATTTAGGAGGGATAATGGTGGTTTTTGGGTATACAACGGCAATAGCTACGGAGCAATACCCTGAGATTTGAGTATCTAATAAGACTGTACTAGGGGCATTTGTTACTGGTCTCTTAATAGAAGTCATGATGGTTTATTATGTATTAAAGGATGAGGAGGTGGAGATTGTGTTTCAATTTAATGGTTTAGGGGATTGAGTAATTTATGATACAGGAGATTCTGGATTTTTTAGTGAAGAGGCTATAGGAATTGCAGCTCTTTACAGTTATGGTACCTGATTAGTTATTGTGACTGGGTGGTCTTTATTAATTGGTGTAGTGGTTATTATGGAAATTACTCGTGGAAATTAAATAGAACAATACTAACGGTAATTGTAATTAAGAAAGAGAGGAAATACAGCTTGATTAAGCCTTTTTGATTTGTAACCATAATTGATATTTTTGTTTGGATTAGTGAAGTTGTTTTAGGTAGAATATTTTCGAGTCAGATTAAGTCTAGGAGAGAGGATGCTGATTTTTGACTTATTATTAGATTTACATAAGGAGTTAGACGATGTATAATTATGGGGAAATATCCTAATATATTAGAGAATTTGAAGATATTTGTTGAGTAGTTGAATTTTAGGTTTTGAGTTGTGTTACTAATTTCTAGTGCTAAAATGAAGCCTAGAATTGTTACTGTTAGAGCTACTATTTTTAAATAATAAGGTATTGTTAATTGAGGAATTGTTGTTGGAGGGATGCTGTTAGAAATAATAAACCCTGCGAAAAGACTTCCGATTATTAGACGTTTAATAGAATTTATTAGAAAGGGGTTATTTTCATTAATGGTAACTAAGGTTGGGAATCGGGGCTGTCCTAAGAGTGCAAAGAAAATAATGCGGGTACTGTAAATGGCTGTAAAGGAGGTGGCGATTAGTGTTATTAAAAGGGCTCAGGCGTTGGTATACGACGTATTAGCGGTTTCAATAATTAGATCTTTGGAATAGAATCCGGTGAGGAAAGGTACTCCTGTTAGTGCAAGACTGCCAATGATTAAGGCTGTTGTGGTAAATGGTATAGCTTTAAATAAGCCTCCTATTTTTCGGATGTCTTGTTCGTCATTTAGGCTGTGGATAATAGAGCCAGAACACATAAATAGTATAGCTTTGAAAAAGGCATGTGTACAGATATGAAGAAATGCTAGGTAGGGTTGGTTAATACCAATTGTTACTATTATAAGGCCTAGTTGGCTGGATGTGGAAAAAGCAATAATTTTTTTGATATCATTCTGGGTAAGAGCACATATTGCTGTAAATAGAGTAGTAATAGCCCCTAGACATAGTAGAATGGATTGTGCGAATTTATTGTTCTCTGTTAGTGGGTGGAAGCGGATCAATAGAAAAATGCCTGCTACTACTATTGTGCTTGAGTGGAGTAATGCTGAGACAGGAGTAGGGCCTTCTATAGCGGAGGGTAGTCATGGATGCAGACCAAATTGGGCGGATTTTCCAGTTGCGGCTAGTGCAAGACCCATTAGGGGTATATTAGAATCGTTTGGGTTTAGTATAAAGATTTGTTGGAAGTCTCAGGCGTTAAGATTTGTAAGAAATCATGCTATTGCTAAGATAAAACCAATATCACCAATGCGATTATATAGGATTGCCTGCAGGGCTGCTGTATTTGCGTCTGCTCGTCCATATCACCATCCGATAAGTAAAAATGATATGATTCCTACACCTTCTCATCCAATGAATAGTTGAAATAGATTATTTGCTGTGACGAGAATGAGTATAGTAATAAGAAATAGGAGAAGGTATTTGAAAAATTGATTGATGTTAGGGTCTGAGTGCATATATCATATTGAGAATTCTATGATGGATCATGTAACAAATAATGCTACTGGTACAAATATTATTGAGAAATAATCTATTTTGAAGCTGAGTGTTAATTTAATAGTTTGAATAGTTAATCAGTGTCAGTTTGAGATAATTATTTCTTGGCCAGTGTGAATGAATATTATTGTGGGAATTATACTGGTGATAAAGGCACATGAGATAGTTGTTTTTACGTAGAGTGGATAGTTAGAGGTTTTATAGTTGTCAGAACTTGTGGTTATGATGGGAATAATTAGTAGTAGTAGGGTGATTAGTGCAAAGGAAGAGAATAGGTTTATTACTTTTATTTGGAGTTGCACCAATTTTTTGGTTCCTAAGACCAACGGATTTCTGTCATCCTCTAAAAGTTCGAAAAAGCCGTGCTATTATGCACGGGGGCATAAGAGTTAGCAGTTCTTGCATACTTTTTCGGTAAATAAGGAGATATAAGCTTCTATTATTAGATTCACAATCTAATGTTTTTTTTAAACTATATTTACAATATAAGGGTCCTAGAATAATTTTTGGGTTTAGTGATAGTAATAGTAGCGGTAATATATGTAATGATATGAGGGCATTTTCTCGTGTAAAGGAGGGCGAGATGTTGTTGATATGGTGGGTATATTTGCCTCGTTGTGTTGTGATTAATATATAAAGAGAGTATAGGGCAGTAATTACTATGTTTAGTCCTATTAAAATAATTGTAATGTTGGATCATGAGAAGGAAGCTATTACTACAAATAGTTCCCCAATTAGATTAATTGTTGGAGGGAGGGCTAAATTGGTTAGGCTTGCTAAAAGTCATCAGGTGGCTATAAGTGGAAGGAAAGTTTGTAGGCCTCGGGCTAGAATTATTGTTCGACTATGAATTCGTTCATAGTTGGAGTTTGCTAGACAAAAAAGTATAGATGAGGTGAGACCGTGGGCGATTATTAGGGCCGTGGCTCCTATATAGCTTCAAGGTGTTTGAATGAGAATAGCTACAATAACGAGTGCTATGTGACTAACGGAGGAGTAAGCAATTAATGATTTAAGGTCTGTTTGGCGGAGGCAGATTGAGCTGGTTATAATTATGCCTCATAAGGACAGTATAATAAAGGGGTATGCTATAAATTCGGTAAGTGGGTTTAAAAATGTTGTAATTCGTAATATACCGTATCCTCCTAATTTTAGTAGAATTGCTGCAAGGACCATGGAGCCTGCAATAGGGGCTTCTACATGGGCTTTAGGTAGCCAAAGGTGAAGGCCGTATAGTGGTATTTTTACCATGAAGGCTATTATGCATGCTAGTCATATAAAAATGTTTGATCAGGTGTTGGATAGGGGTTGTATTCAGTATTGGAGTACTAAAAAGTTTAGAGACCCAGTAATGTTTTGGAGATAAACCAATGCGACTAGTAGGGGGAGAGAGCCTACTAGTGTATAAAATAGGAAGTAGAGGCCGGCGTTTAGGCGTTCTGTCTGGTTTCCCCATCGGGTAATAATAATGAGTGTTGGGACTAGTGTTGCTTCAAATAGAATATAGAAGAAAATTAGTTCTATAGCAGTAAAAGTCATGATTAAGAATAGTTGTAGTAGAATTAGTATGGTAATGTATAGTTTTTTTCGGGTAAGGTTTTCTTTTGATAAGTGGTGTTGGCTAGCCATTAGTATTAGGGGAAGAAGTCATATGGTCAAAATTAGTAATGGTGCTGATAGAGAGTCGGAAAAGAATACTAACGAGAAGTTAAGACTGTTGTCACTGAACTGGTTTATGAGGAGAAGGCTTGTGAGGCTAATTAATAGACTGTGAGTTGTAGAATTAATTCAAATTATATTGCCTTTTGATAATCAGGTCAGAGGTATAAGTATTATTGTGGGGACAATGTATTTTAGCATTGAAGTAGGTTAAGATTTTGAACATAATCAGTGCCATATGTATTTGATACTTTAACTAATAGTGATAATCCTAGTGCTGCTTCGCAGGCTGCAAAGACTAATAAAATAATGGGTATTATGCTCGCTAGGGTAAAATGTGAGGTTAGAATTGTTAGTGAAGCTAACACGAAAAGGGATAATATTATTCCTTCTAAGCACAAGAGAGAGGATATAAGGTGGGATCGATACATTAATAGTCCTGCTAGGGCTACTATGAATGCTGTTATAATATTTATATATACCAGAGACATTTGGTAGTTATGAATTTAATCATAATCTAATGAGTCGAAATCATTTATTTTGTTTTAAACTAAATACCATATTCGGTTCATTCTAGTCCTTTTTGGGTTCATTCATAAGCTAGACTTGCAGCTAATAATAGAATTAGGAAGAGGGCTATAGTAAGTATTGTACCTAGATTATTTGTTTGGGAGGCTCATGGGAGCGGTAAGAGGAGTGCAATTTCTAGATCAAAAAGAAGGAATGTAATGGCTACTAGGAAGAATTTCATGGAGAAAGGTAGGCGAGCTGATCCTATGGGGTCAAATCCACATTCGTATGGACTTGTTTTTTCTGAATATGCGTTTAATTGGGGAAGTCAGAATGCAATAATAACAAGTAGTGAGGCTAGTGTAAAGTTGGTTAGAAGGGCTAGTATTAGGTTTATTATTCTTTCTCGGGGTTTACCGAAACTAACTGATTGGAAGTCAGTTGTACTGATTAATACTAAAAGAATATGAGCCTCATCAATAGATAGATACGTATAGGAATAATCATACTACGTCTACGAAGTGTCAGTATCAGGCAGCGGCTTCAAATCCAAAATGATGGCTGGAAGTAAAGTGGAATTTTAATTGGCGAAAGAAGCAGACAATTAAGAAAGTAGATCCGATGATAACATGTAGGCCGTGGAAGCCTGTAGCTACGAAGAAGGTTGAGCCATAAACTCCATCTGAGATAGTAAAGGGTGCTTCATAATATTCTGAAGCTTGTAGTAGTGTAAAATAGATGCCTAGTGCAATGGTAATGAACAAGGCTTGTAGTATGTGGTTGCGGTTTCCTTCTATAAGGCTATGGTGGGCTCAGGTGATAGAGACTCCTGAGGCTAATAAAACAGAGGTGTTGAGTAGTGGGACTTCCAGGGGGTTAAGTGGGTGAATGCCTGTTGGGGGTCAGCACCCGCCTAATTCGGGTGTTGGAGCAAGGCTTGAGTGGTAGAATGCTCAGAAGAATCCGGTGAAGAATAAGACTTCGGAAATAATGAAGAGAATTATTCCATAGCGGAGGCCTTTTTGGACAGTTGGAGTATGATGTCCTTGGAAGGTACTTTCTCGAATGATATCTCGTCATCATTGATATATTGTAAGTATGTTTGTTGTTAGGCCAAGTGTCAGTAGGACTATTGAGTTGAAATGAAATCATATAATTAAGCCAGAAGTTATTAAAAGGGCTGATAGAGCTCCTGTAAGAGGTCAGGGACTTGGGTTAACTATGTGATAAGCGTGGGTTTGGTGTGTCATTATGTATTGTCATGCAGGTAAAGGCTAACTAGAAGAGTAAATACGTAGGCTTGGATTATGGCTACTGCAAACTCAAGGATTGTAAGTAAGACCAGAACAGTAAATGTAATAAGAGCTATTGTAGTACTGATGCTTATTAGTGCAAGTGTAGCCCCTCCAATTAAGTGAATTAGCAGGTGCCCTGCAGTAATATTAGCTGTTAATCGTACGGCTAAGGCGATTGGTTGAATAAAAAGACTAATAGTTTCGATGATAACTAATATAGGAATTAATGGGGTTGGGGTTCCTTGTGGAAGGAAATGAGCAAGTGATGCTTTAGTTTTATTGCGGAAACCTGTAATTACAGCTCCTGCTCATAGGGGGATGGCTATGCCTAGATTTATTGATAATTGTGTGGTTGGTGTAAATGAGTGGGGTAGTAAGCCTAAGAGATTTGTTGATCCGATAAATAAAATTAAAGATATGAGTATTAGTGCCCATGTTTGTCCTTTGATGTTGTGAATTCCTATTATTTGTTTTGATACAAGTTGAAGTATTCATTGTTGAAGGGAAATAAGACGATTGTTTACTAAACGATTTGATGTTGGAAATAATAGGCTAGGAAATATGACGATGAGTGTAGTGAGTGGAAGGCCCAGGATTATTGGGGTAATAAAAGAGGCAAATAAATTTTCGTTCATTTTGTTTCTCAAGGGGTACTTTGTTTTTGTGCTTTGGCTAATGTTGTTTCTGGGTTTAGATGGAAACTATGTTTTGAAATCTTTAATTGAAAAATAATGAAGAGAGCTAGAAATATTGATATAATTATTATAAGTCATGTGGACGTATCTAGTTGTGGCATTTCATTAAGGAGAGTATTGCACTCTCAATCTCTAGCTTAAAAGGCTATTGCTATTTTAGCTTCTTAATGATTTTATAATATTGATGCAGATCATTTTTCGAAGTAGTTTAATGGAACTAGTTCAAGAACAATAGGTATGAAGCTGTGATTTGATCCGCAGATTTCAGAGCATTGTCCATAATATAGACCTGGTCGAGTTGACATAAGAGTTGTTTGGTTCAGACGGCCTGGGATTGCGTCCGTTTTTAGTCCTAGAGAGGGTACGGCTCAAGAATGCAGTACGTCTTCAGAGGAGACTAATATTCGAATTGTTATTTCTATTGGTAGAACAACTCGGTTATCTACCTCTAGTAATCGCAGTTCTCCTGGCTTTAATTCTGATGTTGGAATTATATAAGAGTCAAAGCTTAAGTCTTCATAATCCGTATATTCGTAACTTCAGTATCATTGGTGTCCTATAGTTTTTACTGTGAGAGATGGGTTATTGATTTCGTCTATTATATATAAAATTCGCAGGGGATGGAAGAGCGATTAAAATTAGAATAATAGCTGGTAGGATTGTTCAGATTGTCTCTACCTCTTGGGCATCTATTGTGCTAGTGTGTGTTAATTTTGTTGTTAGTATTAATGAGATAACATAGAGTACTAGCGAGCTGATTAGAAAAACAATTATTAGCGTGTGATCATGAAAATGTAATAATTCTTCTATAATAGGTGATGTTGCATCTTGGAAGCCTAACTGTATGGGGATAAGCCATATGAGGTGTACGGGGTTTTCACCTGTAACTTAACCCTGACAAAGTTATATAATGTTTTACTAACACCTCATTAATTGAGAAAGACATAGTGGTTATGATGTTGGCTTGAAACCAGCTATAGGGGGTTCGATTCCTTCCTTTCTTATTTCAAGTTAACGTATGTAGGTTCTTCAAATGTGTGGTATGGTGGGGGGCATCCGTTTAGTCACTCTAAGTTGGTTGTTGTTAGTTCTACGGTTGAGACTTCTCGTTTAGATGCGAATGCTTCTCAGATAATAAAGACTATTAGTATAACTGCTGTTAAAGAAATAAATGAGCCTATAGATGAGATGGTGTTTCATGTTGTATACGCATCTGGGTAATCAGAATAGCGTCGTGGTATACCAGATAACCCTAGGAAGTGTTGTGGAAAAGAAAGTTATATTTACACCTACAAATATAATTACAAAGTGGATTTTGGCTCATGTGTCATTGAGGGTATATCCTGAAAATAATGGGAATCAGTGAACAAATCCTCCCATAATAGCGAATACAGCTCCTATTGACAGTACATAGTGGAAATGTGCAACTACATAATATGTGTCATGAAGGACGATATCGAGAGAAGAGTTGGCAAGAACAATTCCGGTTAAGCCCTCCAACTGTAAAAAGGAAAATAAAACCTAAAGCTCATATTATAGCAGGTGATCATTTAATATTACCTCCGTGGAGTGTTGCTAATCAACTGAAGACTTTTACCCCAGTCGGAATAGCAATAATTATGGTAGCTGATGTAAAGTAGGCTCGTGTATCGACATCTATTCCAACTGTAAACATGTGGTGGGCTCATACGATAAATCCTAAAAATCCAATTGATATTATAGCCCAGACCATTCCTATGTACCCAAATGGTTCTTTTTTTCCTGAATAATATGTTACGATATGGGAAATTATGCCAAAGCCGGGTAAAATAAGAATATATACTTCAGGGTGACCAAAGAATCAGAATAAGTGTTGATATAGAATGGGATCTCCGCCTCCTGCTGGATCAAAAAAGGTTGTATTTAAATTTCGGTCTGTTAATAATATTGTAATTCCAGCTGCTAGTACTGGGAGTGAGAGAAGTAGTAATACAGCAGTGACTAGTACGGATCACACAAATAGGGGAGTTTGGTATTGTGACATAGCAGGGGGTTTTATATTGATAATTGTTGTAATAAAGTTAATGGCCCCTAGAATTGAAGAGACACCTGCCAGGTGTAGAGAAAAGATAGTTAGGTCCACTGAGGCTCCTGCGTGAGCTAAGTTACCAGCTAGAGGGGGGGTACACAGTTCAGCCTGTTCCTGCGCCAGCTTCAACTATAGATGATGCTAGAAGTAGTAAGAAAGAGGGAGGAAGGAGTCAAAAGCTCATATTGTTTATTCGAGGGAATGCTATATCTGGGGGCACCAATTATTAAGGGAACTAGTCAGTTACCAAATCCTCCGATTATAATTGGTATAACTATAAAGAAAATTATTACGAATGCATGTGCGGTTACAATAACATTATAAATTTGGTCATCTCCAAGTAGGGTACCAGGTTGGCCCAGTTCAGCACGAATCAATAGGCTTAAAGCTGTTCCTACTATGCCTGCTCAGGCACCAAATAGTAGATACAGGGTACCGATATCTTTATGGTTGGTTGAGAACAATCAGCGGTTAATGAACATAGGTAGAATGGCTGAGTGAAGCATTAGACTGTAAATCTAAAGACAGAGGTTTATATTCCTCTTTTTACCAAGTCCTGTGGTGAATTTCATGTTGAATTGCAAATTCAAAGAAGCAGCTTCAAACTCTGCCGGGGCTTTCTCCCGCCTTTTTTTCTTCGCGGCGGGAGAAGTAGATTGAAG
>NW_026871058.1:0-36747 GCF_033118175.1 Dama dama
AAGAGCATGAAACGGGCTGAAATATAGGATGAGCATGAAGCGGTGAAGAAAAACATGAAGAGCATGAAAACGTGTGAAAAATATGATGAGCTTCAAAGGTGTCAAAAATATGAAGAGTATGAAACGCTCTGAAAAATAGGATTACCATGAAACGGTGTTGAAAACGTGAAGAGCCTGAAAATGAGTGGAAAATATGAAGAGCTTCAAAAGGTGTTGAAAATATGAGGAGCATGAAACGGTCTGAAAAACACGAGGAGTATGAAGCGGTGATGAAAAACATGAAGAGCCTCAAAAGGTGTGAAGAATATGAAGAGCTTCAAAAGGTGTCAATAATATGAGGAGCAAGAAACGGTCTGAAAAATAGGAGGAGCAAGAAACGGTTTTAACAAACATGAAGAGAGTGAAAAGGTGTGAACAATATGAAGAGCTTCAAAAGGTATCAAAATATGAGCAGCATGAAACGGGCTGAAATATAGGAGGAGCATGAAGCGGTGAAGAAAAACATGAAGAGCATGAAAACTTGTGAAAAATATTACGAGCTTCAAAAGATGTCACAAATATGAGGAGCATGAAACGGTCTGAAAAATAGGAGGGGCATGAAGTGGTGTTGAAAAACATGAAGAGCCTCAAAAGGTGTGAAGAATATGAAGAGCTTCAAAAGGTGTCAAAAATATGAGTTGCAAGAAACGGTCTGAAAAATAGGAGGAGCATGAAGCGGTGTTGAAAAACATGAAGAGCCTCAAAAGGTGTGAAGAATATGAAGAGCTTCAAAAGGTGACAAAAATATGAGGAGCAAGAAACGGTCTGAAAAATAGGAAGAGCAAGAAACGGTTTAAACAAACATGAAGAGAGTGAAAAGGTGTGAAAAATATGAAGAGCTTCAAAAGGTATCAAAATATGAGGAGCATGAAACGGTCTTAAAAATAGGAGGAGCATGAAGCGGTGTTGAAAAACCGGAAGCGCCTGAAAAGGTGTGAAAAATATGAAGAGCTTGAAAATGTGTCAAAAATATGAGGAGCATGAAATGGTCTGAACAAGAGGAGGAGCCTGAAAAGGAGTTCAAAAACATGAAGAGCCTGAAAAGGTGTGAAAAATATGAAGAGCTTCAAAAGGTGTCAAAAATATGGAGAGCATGAAACGGTCTGAAAAATAGGAAGAGCATGAAGCGGTGTTGAAAAACAGGAAGCGCCTGAAAAGGTGTGAAAAATATGAAGATCTTCACAAGGTGTCAGAAATACGAGGAGCATGAAACGGTCTCAAAAACAGGAGGAGAATGAAAGGGTGTTGAAAAACATGAACAGCATGAAAAGCTTTGAAAAATATGAAGAGCTTCACATGGTGTCAGAAATACGAGGAGCATGAAACGGTCTGAAAAATAGGAGGAGCATGAAACGGTGTGAAAAATATGAAGAGCTTCAAAAGGTGTCAAAAATATGAGGAGCATGACATGGTCAGAAATATAGGAGGAGGATGAAGCGGATTTAAAAAACTTGAAGAGCCTGAAAAAGTGTGACAATTATGAAGCGCTTCAAAAGGTGTCAAAATTATGGGGAGCATTAAACGGTCTGAAAAATAGGAGGAGCATGAAATGGTGTTGAAAAATATGAAGAGCATTGAAAGGTGTGAAAAATATGAGGAGCTTCAAAAAGTGTGAAAAATATGAAGAGCATGAAATGGTCTGAAAAATATGAGGAGCATGAAACGGTGTTCAAAAACATGAAGAGCCTGAAAAGGTGTGCAATATATGAAGAGCTTCAAAAGGTGTCAAAAATATGAATTGCATGAAACCGTCTGAAAATTAGGAGGAGCCTGAAACGGTCTGAAAAAATGGAGGAGCATGAAATAGTGTTGAAAAACATGAAGAGCCTGAAAATGTGTGAAAAATATGAAGAGCTTCAAAAGGTGTCAAAAATATGAGGAGCATGAAACGGTCTGAAAAATAGGAGGAGCATGAAGCAGTGTTGAAAAACAGGAAGCGCCTGAAAAGGTGTGAAAAATATGAAGAGCTTCAAAATGTGTCAAAAATATGAGGAGCATGAAATGGTCTGAACAAGAGGAGGAGCCTGAAAAGGAGTTCAAAAAGATGAAGAGCCTGAAAAGATGTGAAAAATATTAAGAGCTTCAAAAGGTGTCAAAAATATGAGGAGCAAGTAACGGTCTGAAAAATAGGAGGAGCATGTAGCGGTGTTGAAAAACAGGAAGCGCCTGAAAAGGTGTGAAAAATATGAAGAGCTTGAAAATGTGTCAAAAATATGAGGAGCATGAAATGGTCTGAACAAGAGGAGGAGCCTGAAATGGAGTTCAAAAACATGAAGAGCCTGAAAAGGTGTGAAAAATATGAAGAGCTTCAAAAGGTGTCAAAAATATGAGGGGCATGAACGGTCTGAAAAACACTAGGAGCATGAAGCGGCGTTGAAAAACATAAAGAGCCTGAAAAGGTGTGAAAAATATGAAGAGCTTCAAAACATTTCAAAAATATGAGGGGCATGAACGGTCTGAAAAATAGGAGGAGCATGAAGCTGTGTTCAAAAACATGAAGAGACTGAAAAGGTGTGAAAAATATGAAGAGCTTCAAAACGTGTGAAAAATATGAGGAGCATGAAACAGTCTGAAAAATGGGATGAGCATGAAGCGGTGTTTAAAAACATGAAGAGCCTGAAAAGGTGTGAAAAATATGAAGAGCTTCAAAAGGTGTGAAAAATATCAAGAGCTTCAAAAGGTGTCAAAAATGAGATGAGCATGAAACGGTCTGAATAATAGGAGGAACATGAAGTGGTGTTGAAAAACATGAAGAGCCTGAAAAGGTGTGAAAAATATGAAGAGCTTCAAAAGGTGTGAAATACAGGAGGAGCATGAAACAGTCTGAAATTTAGTAGGAGCATATAGCGGTGTTGAAAAACATGAAGAGCCTGAAAAGGTGTGAAAAATATGAAGAGCTTCCAAAATTGTCAAAAATATGAGGAGCATGAAACGGTCTGAAAAATAGGAGGAGCATGACTTGGTGTTGAAAAACATGAAGAGCCTGAAAACGTGTGGAAAATAGGAGGAGCTTCAAATTGTTTAAAAAATATGAGGAGCATGAACGGTCTGAAAAATAGGAGGAGCAGGAAGAGGTGTTGAAAAACATGAAGAGCTTCAAAAGGTGTGAAATATATGAAGAGCTTCAAAAGGTGTGAAAAATATGAAGAGCTTCAAAAGGTGTGAAATACATGAGGAGAATGAAACGGTCTGAAAAATAGGAGGAGCATGAAGCAGTGTTCAAAAACATGAAGAGCCTGAAAAGGTGTGAAAAATATGAAAAGCTTCAAAAGGTGTCAAAAATATGAGGTTCATGAAACGTTCTGAAAAATAGGAGGAGCATGAAGCGGTGTTCAAAATATGCAGAGACAGAAAAGGTGTGAAAAATATGAAGAGCTTCAAAAGTTGTCAAAATATGAGCAGCATGAAACGGTCTGAAAAATAGGAGGAGCATGAAGCGGTGTTCAAAAACATGAAGATTCTGGAAAGTTGTGAATAATATGAAGAGCTTCAAAAGGTGTCAAAAATATGAGGAGCATGAAACGGTCTGAAAAATAAGAGGAGCATGAAGTGGTGTTGAAAAACAAGAAGAGCCTGAAAAGGTGTGAAAAATATGAAAGGCTTCAAAAAGTGTCATTAAATATTTGGAGAATGAAAGGTCTGAAAAATAGTAGCAGCAAGAAACGGTGTTCAAAAACTTGAAGAGCCTGAAAAGGTGTGAAAAATATGAAGAGCTTCAAAAGGTGTCAAAAATATGAGGAGCATGAAGCGGTCTTAAAAATAGGAGGAGCATGAAGTGGTGTTGAAAAACATGAAGAGTTTGAAAAAGGTGTGAAACATATGAGTAGAATAAAACGGTCTGAAAAATAGGAGGAGCATGAAGTAGTCTTGAAAAACATGAAGAGCCTGAAAAGGTGTGAAAAATATGAAGAGCTTCAAATCGTGTCAAAAATATGAGGAGTATGAAACAGTGTGAAAAATAGGAGGAGCATGAAGCGGTGTTGAAAAACATGAAGAGAGTGAAAGGTGTGAAAAATATGAAGAGCCTGAAAAGGTGTGAAAAATATGAAGAGCTTCTAAACGTGTCAAAAATATGAGGAGCAAGAAACCTTCTTAAAAATTGGAGGAGCATGAAGTGGTGTTCAAAAATCTAAAGAGCCTGAAAAGGTGAGAGAAATATGAAGAGCTTCAAAAGGTGTCAAAAATATGAGGAGCATGAAACGGTCTTAAATATAGGAGGAGCATGAAACGGTGTTGAAAAACATGAAGAGCCTGAAAAGGTGTGAAAAATATGAAGAGCTTCAAAAGGTGTCAGAAATATGAGGTGCATGAAACGGTCTGAAAATAGGAGGAGTAAGAAGTGGTGTTTAAAAATATGAAGAGCCTGAAATGGGGTGAAAAATATGAAGAGCTTCAAAAGGTGTCAAAAATATGAGGAGCAGGAAACGGTCTGAAAAATAGTAGGAGCATGAAGTGGTGTTGAAAAACATGAAGAGCCTGAAAAGGTGTGAAAAATATGAAGAGATTCAAAAGGTGTCAAAAATATGAGGAGCATGAAACGGTCTGAAAAATAGGAGGAGCATGAAGCATTGTGAAAAACATGAAGAGCCTGAAAAGATGTGAAAAATATGAAGAGCTTCAAAAGGTGTCAAAAATATGAGGAGCATGAATCGGTCTGAAAAATAGGAGGAGCATTAAGCGGTGTTGAAAAACATGAAGAACCTGAAAAGCTGTGAAAAATATGAAAAGCTTCAAAAGGTGTGAAAAATATGAGGAGCAGGAAACGGTCTTAAATATAGGAGGAGCATGAAACGGTGTTGAAAAACATGAAGAGCTTCAAAAGGTGTCAAAATATGAGGAGCATGAAACGGTCTGAAAAGTAGGAGGAGCATGAATCGGTGTTAAAGAACGTGAAGAGCCTGAAAAGGTGTGAAATATATGAAGAGCTTCAAAAGGTGTCAAAAATATGAGGAGCATGAAACGATCTGAAAAATAGGAGGAGAATGAAGTGGTTTTCAAAAACATGAAGAGCCTGAAAAGTTGTGAAAAATAGGAAGAGCTTCAAAAGGTGTCAAAAATATGAGGAGCATGAAACGGTCTGAAAAATATGAGGAGCATGAGGTTGTGTTGAAAAATATGAAGAGCCTGAAAAGGTGTGAAAAATATGGAGAGCTTCAAAAGGTGTCAAAATATGAGCAGCAAGAAACGGTCTGAAAAAAAGGAGGAGCATGAAACAGTGTTCAAAAACAAGAAGAACCAGGAAAGGTGTGTAAAATATGAAGAGCTTCAAAAGGTGTCAAAAATATGAGGAGCATGAAACGGTCTAAAAAATAAGAGGAGCATGAAGTGGTGCTGCAAAAGAAGAAGACCCTGAAAAGGTGTGAAAATTATGAAGCGCTTCAAAAGGTGTCAAAAATAAAAGAAGCATGAAACGGTCTGAAAAATAGGAGGAGCATGAAACAGTGTTGAGAAACATGAAGAGCCTGAAAAGGTGTGAAATATATGAAGAGTTTCAAAAGGTGTCAAATATATAGGAGCATGAAACTGTCTGAAAAATAGTATGAGAATGAAACGGTTTGAAAAAGATGAAGAGCATGAAAACCTGTGAAAAATATGATGAGCTTCAGAAGGTGTCAAAAATATGAGGAGCATGAAACGGTCTCAAAAATAGTACGAGCATGAAGCTGTGCTGAAAAACATGAAGACAATGAAAGGGGTTAAAAATATGAAGAGCTTCAAAAGGTGACAAAAATATTAACAGCATGAAACGTTCTGAAAAAAGGAGGAGCATGAGGCGGTGTTGAAAAACATGAAGAGACTGAAAAGGTCTGAAAAATATGAAGAGCTTCAAAAGGTGTCAAAAATATGAGGTGCATGAAACGGTCTGAAAATAGGAGGAGTAAGAAGTGGTGTTTAAAAATATGAAGAGCCTGAAATGAGGTGAAAAATATGAAGAACTTCAAAAGGTGTCAAAAATATGAGGAGCATGAAACAGTCTGAAAAATAGGAGGCGCATGAAACGTTCTGAAAAATAGGAGGAGCATGAAGCGGTGTTCAAAATCATGAAGAGCCTGAAAAGGTGTGAAGAATATGAAGAGCTTCACAAGGTGTCAAATATATGAGGAGCACGAAACGGTCTGAACATAGGAGGAGCATGAAACGGTGTTGAAAAACATGAAAAGCATGAAAAAGTGTGAAAAATAAGGAGAGCTTCAAAAGATGTCAAATATATGAGGAGCAGGAAACGGTCTGAAAAATAGGAGGAGCATGAAACGGTGTTCAAAAACATGAAGAGCCTGAAAAGGTGTGAAATATATGAAGAGCTTTAAAAGGTGTCAAATATATGAGGAGCATGAAACGGTCTGAACATAGGAGGAGCCTGAAACGGTGTTGAAAAACATGAAAAGCATGAAAAAGTGTGAAAAATAAGAAGAGCTTCAAAAGATGTCAAATATATGAGGAGCAGGAAACGGTCTGAAAAATAGGAGGAGCATGAAACGGTGTTCAAAAACCTGAAGAGCCTGAAAAGGTGTGAAAAATATGAAGAGCATGAAAATGTGTGAAAAATATGAGGAGCATAAACTGTGTTCAAAAACATGAAGATCCACAAAAGGTGTGAAAAATATGAAGAGCGTCAAAATGTCTCAAAGAAATGAGGAGCATGAAACGGTTTGAAAATAGAAGGAGCATGAAGAGGTGTTCAAAAACATGAAGAGCCTGAAAAGGTGTGAAAAATATGAAGAGCTTCAAAATGTGTCAAAAATATGAGGAGCATGAAACGGTCTGAAAAATAGGAGGAGCATGAAGTGGTGTTGAAAAACATGAAGAGCCTGAAAAGGTGTGAAAAATATGAAGAGCTTCAAAAGGTGTCAAAAATATGAGGAGCATGGAAAGGTCTGAAAAATAGGAGGTGCATGAAGCGGTGTTGAAAAACATGAAGAGCGTGAAAAGGTGTGAAAAATATGAAGAGCTTCAAAAGGTATCAAAATATGAAGAGCATGAAACGGGCTGAAATATAGGATGAGCATGAAGCGGTGAAGAAAAACATGAAGAGCATGAAAACGTGTGAAAAATATGATGAGCTTCAAAGGTGTCAAAAATATGAAGAGTATGAAACGCTCTGAAAAATAGGATTACCATGAAACGGTGTTGAAAACGTGAAGAGCCTGAAAATGAGTGGAAAATATGAAGAGCTTCAAAAGGTGTTGAAAATATGAGGAGCATGAAACGGTCTGAAAAACACGAGGAGTATGAAGCGGTGATGAAAAACATGAAGAGCCTCAAAAGGTGTGAAGAATATGAAGAGCTTCAAAAGGTGTCAATAATATGAGGAGCAAGAAACGGTCTGAAAAATAGGAGGAGCAAGAAACGGTTTTAACAAACATGAAGAGAGTGAAAAGGTGTGAACAATATGAAGAGCTTCAAAAGGTATCAAAATATGAGCAGCATGAAACGGGCTGAAATATAGGAGGAGCATGAAGCGGTGAAGAAAAACATGAAGAGCATGAAAACTTGTGAAAAATATTACGAGCTTCAAAAGATGTCACAAATATGAGGAGCATGAAACGGTCTGAAAAATAGGAGGGGCATGAAGTGGTGTTGAAAAACATGAAGAGCCTCAAAAGGTGTGAAGAATATGAAGAGCTTCAAAAGGTGTCAAAAATATGAGTTGCAAGAAACGGTCTGAAAAATAGGAGGAGCATGAAGCGGTGTTGAAAAACATGAAGAGCCTCAAAAGGTGTGAAGAATATGAAGAGCTTCAAAAGGTGACAAAAATATGAGGAGCAAGAAACGGTCTGAAAAATAGGAAGAGCAAGAAACGGTTTAAACAAACATGAAGAGAGTGAAAAGGTGTGAAAAATATGAAGAGCTTCAAAAGGTATCAAAATATGAGGAGCATGAAACGGTCTTAAAAATAGGAGGAGCATGAAGCGGTGTTGAAAAACCGGAAGCGCCTGAAAAGGTGTGAAAAATATGAAGAGCTTGAAAATGTGTCAAAAATATGAGGAGCATGAAATGGTCTGAACAAGAGGAGGAGCCTGAAAAGGAGTTCAAAAACATGAAGAGCCTGAAAAGGTGTGAAAAATATGAAGAGCTTCAAAAGGTGTCAAAAATATGGAGAGCATGAAACGGTCTGAAAAATAGGAAGAGCATGAAGCGGTGTTGAAAAACAGGAAGCGCCTGAAAAGGTGTGAAAAATATGAAGATCTTCACAAGGTGTCAGAAATACGAGGAGCATGAAACGGTCTCAAAAACAGGAGGAGAATGAAAGGGTGTTGAAAAACATGAACAGCATGAAAAGCTTTGAAAAATATGAAGAGCTTCACATGGTGTCAGAAATACGAGGAGCATGAAACGGTCTGAAAAATAGGAGGAGCATGAAACGGTGTGAAAAATATGAAGAGCTTCAAAAGGTGTCAAAAATATGAGGAGCATGACATGGTCAGAAATATAGGAGGAGGATGAAGCGGATTTAAAAAACTTGAAGAGCCTGAAAAAGTGTGACAATTATGAAGCGCTTCAAAAGGTGTCAAAATTATGGGGAGCATTAAACGGTCTGAAAAATAGGAGGAGCATGAAATGGTGTTGAAAAATATGAAGAGCATTGAAAGGTGTGAAAAATATGAGGAGCTTCAAAAAGTGTGAAAAATATGAAGAGCATGAAATGGTCTGAAAAATATGAGGAGCATGAAACGGTGTTCAAAAACATGAAGAGCCTGAAAAGGTGTGCAATATATGAAGAGCTTCAAAAGGTGTCAAAAATATGAATTGCATGAAACCGTCTGAAAATTAGGAGGAGCCTGAAACGGTCTGAAAAAATGGAGGAGCATGAAATAGTGTTGAAAAACATGAAGAGCCTGAAAATGTGTGAAAAATATGAAGAGCTTCAAAAGGTGTCAAAAATATGAGGAGCATGAAACGGTCTGAAAAATAGGAGGAGCATGAAGCAGTGTTGAAAAACAGGAAGCGCCTGAAAAGGTGTGAAAAATATGAAGAGCTTCAAAATGTGTCAAAAATATGAGGAGCATGAAATGGTCTGAACAAGAGGAGGAGCCTGAAAAGGAGTTCAAAAAGATGAAGAGCCTGAAAAGATGTGAAAAATATTAAGAGCTTCAAAAGGTGTCAAAAATATGAGGAGCAAGTAACGGTCTGAAAAATAGGAGGAGCATGTAGCGGTGTTGAAAAACAGGAAGCGCCTGAAAAGGTGTGAAAAATATGAAGAGCTTGAAAATGTGTCAAAAATATGAGGAGCATGAAATGGTCTGAACAAGAGGAGGAGCCTGAAATGGAGTTCAAAAACATGAAGAGCCTGAAAAGGTGTGAAAAATATGAAGAGCTTCAAAAGGTGTCAAAAATATGGAGAGCATGAAACGGTCTGAAAAATAGGAGGAGCATGAAGCGGTGTTGAAAAACAGGAAGCGCCTGAAAAGGTGTGAAAAATATGAAGATCTTCACAAGGTGTCAGAAATACGAGGAGCATGAAACGGTCTCAAAAACAGGAGGAGCATCAAAAGGTGTTGAAAAACATGAACAGCATGAAAAGCTTTGAAAAATATGAAGAGCTTCACATGGTGTCAGAAATACGAGGAGCATGAAACGGTCTGAAAAATAGGAGGAGCATGAAGCATTGTGAAAAACATGAAGAGCCTGAAAAGATGTGAAAAATATGAAGAGCTTCAAAAGGTGTCAAAAATATGAGGAGCATGAATCGGTCTGAAAAATAGGAGGAGCATTAAGCGGTGTTGAAAAACATGAAGAACCTGAAAAGCTGTGAAAAATATGAAAAGCTTCAAAAGGTGTGAAAAATATGAGGAGCAGGAAACGGTCTTAAAAATAGGAGGAGCATGAAACGGTGTTGAAAAACATGAAGAGCTTCAAAAGGTGTCAAAATATGAGGAGCATGAAACGGTCTGAAAAGTAGGAGGAGCATGAATCGGTGTAAAAGAACATGAAGAGCCTGAAAAGGTGTGAAATATATGAAAAGCTTCAAAAGGTGTCAAAAATATGAGGAGCATGAAACGATCTGAAAAATAGGAGGAGAATGAAGTGGTTTTCAAAAACATGAAGAGCCTGAAAAGTTGTGAAAAATAGGAAGAGCTTCAAAAGGTGTCAAAAATATGAGGAGCATGAAACGGTCTGAAAAATAGGAGGAGCATGAGGTTGTGTTGAAAAATATGAAGAGCCTGAAAAGGTGTGAAAAATATGGAGAGCTTCAAAAGGTGTCAAAATATGAGCAGCATGAAACGGTCTGAAAAAAAGGAGGAGCATGAAACAGTGTTCAAAAACAAGAAGAACCAGGAAAGGTGTGTAAAATATGAAGAGCTTCAAAAGGTGTCAAAAATAAGAGAAGCAAGAAACGGTCTAAAAAATATAAGGAGCATGAAACAGTGTTGAAAAACATGAAGAGCCTGAAAAGGTGTGAAATATATGAAGAGTTTCAAAAGGTGTCAAATATATAGGAGCATGAAACTGTCTGAAAAATAGTATGAGAATGAAACGGTTTTGAAAAAGATGAAGAGCATGAAAACCTGTGAAAAATATGATGAGCTTCAGAAGGTGTCAAAAATATGAGGAGCATGAAACGGTCTCAAAAATAGTACGAGCATGAAGCTGTGCTGAAAAACATGAAGAGAATGAAAAGGTGTGAAAAATATGAAGAGCTTCAAAAGGTGTCAAAAATATGAGAAGGATGAAACGGTCTGTAAAAGAGGAGGAGCATGAAGCTCTGTGGAAAAACATGAAGAGAATGAAAGGTGTTAAAAATATGAAGAGCTTCAAAAGGTGACAAAAATATTAACAGCATGAAACGTTCTGAAAAAAGGAGGAGCATGAGGCGGTGTTGAAAAACATGAAGAGACTGAAAAGGTCTGAAAAATATGAAGAGCTTCAAAAGGTGTCAAAAATATGAGGTGCATGAAACGGTCTGAAAATAGGAGGAGTAAGAAGTGGTGTTTAAAAATATGAAGAGCCTGAAATGGGGTGAAAAATATGAAGAGCTTCAAAAGGTGTCAAAAATATGAGGAGCAAGAAACAGTCTGAAAAATAGGAGGCGCATGAAACGTTCTGAAAAATAGGAGGAGCATGAAGTGGTGTTCAAAATCATGAAGAGCCTGAAAAGGTGTGAAGAATATGAAGAGCTTCACAAGGTGTCAAATATATGAGGAGCACGAAACGGTCTGAAAAATAGGAGGAGCATGAAACGGTGTTGAAAAACATGAAAAGCGTGAAAATGTGTGAAAAATAAGAAGACCTTCAAAAGATGTCAAATATATGAGGAGCACGAAACGGTCTGAAAAATATGAGGAGCATGAAACGGTGTTCAAAAACATGAAGAGCCTGAAAAGGTGTGAAATATATGAAGAGCTTTAAAAGGTGTCAAATATATGAGGAGCATGAAACGGTCTGAAAATAGGAGGAGCATGAAACGGTGTTGAAAAACATGAAAAGCATGAAAAAGTGTGAAAAATAAGAAGAGCTTCAAAAGATGTCAAATATATGAGGAGCAGGAAACGGTCTGAAAAATAGGAGGAGCATGAAACGGTGTTCAAAAACCTGAAGAGCCTGAAAAGGTGTGAAAAATATGAAGAGCATGAAAATGTGTGAAAAATATGAGGAGCATGAAACTGTGTTCAAAAACATGAAGATCCACAAAAGGTGTGAAAAATATGAAGAGCGTCAAAATGTCTCAAAAAAATGAGGAGCATGAAACGGTTTGAAAATAGAAGGAGCATGAAGAGGTGTTCAAAAACATGAAGAGCCTGAAAAGGTGTGAAAAATATGAAGAGCTTCAAAATGTGTCAAAAATATGAGGAGCATGAAACGGTCTGAAAAATAGGAGGAGCATGAAGTGGTGTTGAAAAACATGAAGAGCCTGAAAAGGTGTGAAAAATATGAAGAGCTTCAAAAGGTGTCAAAAATATGAGGAGCATGAAAAGGTCTGAAAAATAGGAGGAGCATGAAGCGGTGTTGAAAAACATGAAGAGCGTGAAAAGGTGTGAAAAATATGAAGAGCTTCAAAAGGTATCAAAATATGAGTAGCATGAAACGGGCTGAAATATAGGATGAGCATGAAGCGGTGAAGAAAAACATGAAGAGCATGAAAACGTGTGAAAAATATGATGAGCTTCAAAGGTGTCAAAAATATGAAGAGTATGAAACAGTCTGAAAAATAGGATTAGCATGAAACGGTGTTGAAAACGTGAAGAGCCTGAAAATGAGTGGAAAATATGAAGAGCTTCAAAAGGTGTTGAAAATATGAGGAGCATGAAACGGTCTGAAAAATACGAGGAGTATGAAGCGGTGTTGAAAAACATGAAGAGCCTCAAAAGGTGTGAAGAATATGAAGAGCTTCAAAAGGTGTCAAAAATATGAGGAGCAAGAAACGGTCTGAAAAATAGGAGGAGCAAGAAACGGTTTTAACAAACATGAAGAGAGTGAAAAGGTGTGAACAATATGAAGAGCTTCAAAAGGTATCAAAATATGAGCAGCATGAAACGGGCTGAAATATAGGAGGAGCATGAAGCGGTGAAGAAAAACATGAAGAGCATGAAAACTTGTGAAAAATATTACGAGCTTCAAAAGGTGTCACAAATATGAGGAGCATGAAACGGTCTGAAAAATAGGAGGGGCATGAAGTGGTGTTGAAAAACATGAAGAGCCTCAAAAGGTGTGAAGAATATGAAGAGCTTCAAAAGGTGTCAAAAATATGAGGAGCAAGAAACGGTCTGAAAAATAGGAGGAGCATGAAGCGGTGTTGAAAAACAGGAAGCGCCTGAAAAGGTGTGAAAAATATGAAGATCTTCACAAGGTGTCAGAAATATGCGGAACATGAAACGGTCTCAAAAACAGGAGGAGCATGAAAGGGTGTTGAAAAACATGAACAGCATGAAAAGCAGTGAAAAATATGAAGAGCTTCACATGGTGTCAGAAATACGAGGAACATGAAACGGTCTGAAAAATAGGAGGAGCATGCAACGGTGTGAAAAATATGAAGAGCTTCAAAAGAAGTCAAAAATATGAGGAGCATGAAACGGTCTGAAAAATATGAGGAGCATGAAACGGTGTGAAAAATATGAAGAGCTTCAAAAGGTGTCAAAAATATGAGGAGCATGACATGGTCAGAAATATAGGAGGAGGATGAAGCGGATTTAAAAAACTTGAAGAGCCTGAAAAAGTGTGACAATTATGAAGCGCTTCAAAAGGTGTCAAAATTATGGGGAGCATTAAACGGTCTGAAAAATAGGAGGAGCATGAAATGGTGTTGAAAAATATGAAGAGCATTAAAAGGTGTGAAAAATATGAGGAGCTTCAAAAAGTGTGAAAAATATGAAGAGCATGAAATGGTCTGAAAAATATGAAGAGCATGAAACGGTGTTCAAAAACATGAAGAGTCTGAAAAGGTGTGCAATATATGAAGAGCTTCAAAAGGTGTCAAAAATATGAATTGCATGAAACCGTCTGAAAATTAGGAGGAGCCTGAAACGGTCTGAAAAAATAGAGGAGCATGAAATAGTGTTGAAAAACATGAAGAGCCTGAAAATGTGTGAAAAATATGAAGAGCTTCAAAAGGTGTCAAAAATATGAGGAGCATGAAACGGTCTGAAAAATAGGAGGAGCATGAAGCAGCGTTGAAAAACAGGAAGCGCCTGAAAAGGTGTGAAAAATATGAAGAGCTTCAAAATGTGTCAAAAATATGAGGAGCATGAAATGGTCTGAACAAGAGGAGGAGCCTGAAAAGGAGTTCAAAAAGATGAAGAGCCTGAAAAGATGTGAAAAATATTAAGAGCTTCAAAAGGTGTCAAAAATATGAGGAGCATGGAACGGTCTGAAAAATAGGAGGAGCATGAAGCGGTGTTGAAAAACAGGAAGCGCCTGAAAAGGTGTGAAAAATATGAAGATCTTCACAAGGTGTCAGAAATACGAGGAGCATGAAACGGTCTCAAAAATAGGAGGAGCATGAAAGGGTGTTGAAAAACATGAACAGCATGAAAAGCTTTGAAAAATATGAAGAGCTTCACAAGGTGTCAGAAATACGAGGAGAATGAAACGGTCTGAAAAATATGAGGAGCATGAAACGGTGTTCAAAAACATGAAAACCCTGAAAAGTTGTGAAATCTATGAAGAGCTTCAAAATATGTTAAAAATTGGAAGAGCATGAAACGGTCTGAAAAATATGAGGAGCAAGAAACGGTGTGAAAAATATGAAGAGCTTCAAAAGGTGTCAAAATAATGAGGAGCATGACACGGTCAGAAATATAGGAGGAGGATGATGCGGATTTGAAAAACATGAAGAGCCTGAAAAGGTGTGACAATTATGAAGCGCTTCAAAAGGTGTCAAAATTATGGGGAGCATTAAACGGTCTGAAAAACAGGAGGAGCATGAAATGGTGTTGAAAAATATGAAGAGCATTAAAAGGTGTGAAAAATATGAAGAGCTTCAAAAGGTGTCAAAAATATGAGGAGCATGAAACGGTGTTCAAAAACATGAAAAGCCTGAAAAGTTGTGAAAAATATGAAGAACTTCAAAAGGTGTGAAAAATATGAGGAGCATGAAACGTTCTGAAAAATATGAGGAGCATCAAATGGTGTTCAAAGACGTGAAGAGCATGAAAAGGTGTGCAATATAAGAAGAGCTTCAATTGTGTCAAAAATATGAGGAGCATGAAACGGTCTGAAAAATATGAGGAGCATGAAGTGGTATTGAAAAACAGAAAGAGCCTGAAAAGGTGTGAAAAATATGAAGAGCTTCAAAAGGTGTCAAAAATATGTGGAGCATGAAACGGTTTAAAAAAAAGGAGGAGCATGAAACGGTCTTCAAAAACATGAAGAGCCTGAAAAGGTGTGAAAAATATGAAGAGCTTCAAAAGGTGTCAAAAATATGAGGAGCATGAAACGGTCTGAAAAATAGGAGGAGCATGAAGTGGTATTGAAAAACAGAAAGAGCCTGAAAAGGTGTGAAAAATATGAAGAGCTTCAAATGGTGTCAAAAATATGAGGAGAATGAAACGGTCTGAAAAATAGGAGGAGCATGAAGTGGTATTGAAAAACAGAAAGAGCCTGAAAAGGTGTGAAAAATATGAAGAGCTTCAAAAGGTGTCAAAAATATGAGGAGCATGAAACGGTTTAAAAAATAGAAGGAGCATGAAACGGTCTTCAAAATCATGAAGTGCCTGAAAAGGTGTGAAAAATATGAAGAGCTTCAAAAGGTGTCAACAATATGAGGACCATGAAACGGTCTGAAAAATAGGAGGAGCATGAAGTGGTATTGAAAATCATAAAGAGCCTGAAAAGGTGTGAAAAATATGAAGAGCTTCAAAAGGTGTCAAAAATATGAGGAGCATGAAACAGTGTTGAAAAACATGAAAAGCCTGAAAAGTTGTGAAATATATGAAGAGCTTCAAAAGGTGTCAAAAATATGAGGAGAATGAAACAGTCCGAAAAATAGGAGCAGCATGAATCGGTTTTGAAAAACATGAAGAGCCTTAAAAGATGTGAAAAATATGAAGCACTTCAAAAGGTTTCAAAAATCTGAGGAGCATGAAACGGTCTGAAAAATAGGAGGAGCATGAAACGCTTTTCAATTCGTGAAGAGCCTGAAAATGTGTGAAATATATGAAGAGCTCCAAAAGGTGTCAAAAATAGGAGGAGCATGAAGCGGTGTAGAAAAACCTGAATAGCCTGAAAAGGTGTGAAATATATGAAGATCTTCAAAAGGTGTCAAAAATATGAGGAGCATGACACGGTCAGAAATATAGCAGGAGCATGAAGTGGTGTTGAAAACATGAAGAACCTGAAAAGTTGTGAAATGATGAAGAGCTTCAAAAGGTGTCAAATATATGAGCAGCATGAAACGTTCTGAAAAATTGGAGGTGCAAGAAACGATGTTCAAAACGTGAAGAGCCTGAAAAGGTGTGAAAAATATGAAGGGCTTCAAAACGTATCAAAAATATGAGGAGCATGAAACGGTCTGAAAAATAAGAGGAGCATGAAGCGGTGTAGAAAAATATGAAGAGCATGAAAACGTGTGAAAAATATGAAGAGCTTCAAAAGGTGTGAAAAATATGAAAAGCTTCTAAAGGTGTCAAAAATGAGATGGGCATGAAACGGTCTGAAAATGAGGAGGAGCATGAAGTGGTGTTGAAAAACATGAAGAGAATGAAAAGGTGTGAAATATACGATGAGCTTCAAAAGGTGTGAAAATATGAAGAGCTTCAAAAGGTATCAAAAATATGAGGAGCATGAAGTGGTCTGAAAAATAGGAGGAGCATGAAGTGGTGTTGAAAAACATGAAGAGTTTGAAAAAGGTGTGAAACATATGAGTAGAATAAAACGGTCTGAAAAATAGGAGGAGCATGAAGTAGTCTTGAAAAACATGAAGAGCCTGAAAAGGTGTGAAAAATATGAAGAGCTTCAAATCGTGTCAAAAATATGAGGAGTATGAAACAGTGTGAAAAATAGGAGGAGCATGAAGCGGTTTTGAAAAACATGAAGAGCGTGAAAGGTGTGAAAAATATGAAGAGCATGAAAATGTGTGAAAAATATGAGGAGCATAAACTGTGTTCAAAAACATGAAGATCCAGAAAAGGTGTGAAAAATATGAAGAGCGTCAAAATGTCTCAAAAACATGAGGAGCATGAAACGGTCTGAAAATAGAAGGAGCATGAAGCAGTGTTCAAAAATCTAAAGAGCCTGAAAAGGTGTGAAAAATATGAAGAACTTCAAAAGGTGTCAAAAATATGAGGAGCATGAAACGGTCTTAAATATAGGAGGAGCATGAAACGGTGTTCAATAACATGAAGAGCCTGAAAAGGTGTGAAAAATATGAAGAGCTTCAAAAGGTGTCAAAAATATGAGGAGCATGAAACGGTGTTCAAAAACATGAAAAGCCTGAAAAGGTGTGAAAAAAATGATTAGCTTCAAAAGGTGTGAAAAATATGTGGAACATGAAACGATCTGAAAAATAGGAGGAGAATGAATTGGTGTTGAAAAATATGAAGAGCCTGAAAAGATGTGAAAAATATGAAGAGCTTCAAAATGTGTCAAAAATATGAGGAGCATGAAACGGTCTGAAAAATAGGAGGAGCATGAAACGGTGTTCAAAAACATGAAGAGCCTGAAAAGGTGTGAAAAATATGAAGAGCTTCAAAAGGTGGCAAAAATATGAGGATCATGAAACGGTCTGAAAATTAGGAGGAGCATGAAGCGTTGTTTAAAAACTTGAAGAGCCTAAAAAAGTGTGAAAAATATGAAGAGCTTCAAAAGGTGTCAAAAATATGAGGAGCATGAAACGGTCTGAAAAATAGGAGTAGCATGAATTGGTGTTCAAAAACATGAAGAGCCTGTTAAGCTGTGAAAAATATGAAGAGCTTCAAAAGGTGTCAAAAATATGAGGAGCATGAAACGGTGTTCAAAAACATGAAAAGCCTGAAAAGGTGTGAAAAAAATGATTAGCTTCAAAAGGTGTGAAAAATATGTGGAGCATGAAACGATCTGAAAAATAGGAGGAGAATGAATTGGTGTTGAAAAACATGAAGAGCCTGAAAAGGTGTGAAAAATATGAAGAGCTTCAAAAGGTGTCAAATATGAGGATCATGAAACGATCTGAAAATTAGGAGGAGCATGATGCGGTGTTGAAAAACATGAAGAGCCTGAAAAGGTGTGAAAAATATGAAGAGCTTCAAAGCGTGTGAAAAATATGAGGAGCATGAAACGGTCTGAAAAATAGGAGGAGCATGAAGCAGTGTTGAAAAACATGAAGAGCTTGAAAAGGTGTGAAAAATATGAAGAGCTTCAATAGGTGTCAAAAATGAGATGAGCATGAAACGGTCTGAATAATAGGAGGAACATGAAGTGGTGTTGAAAAACATGAAGAGACTGAAAAGGTGTGAAAAATATGAAGTGCTTCAAATGGTGTGAAATACATGAGGAGCATGAAAAGTTCTGAAAAATGGGAGGAGCATGAAGCGGTGTTTAAAAACATGAAGATCCTGAAAAGGTGTGAAAAATATGAAGAGCTTCAAAAGGTGTGAAATATATGAAGAACTTCAAAAGGTGTCAAAAATGAGATGAGCATGAAATGGTCTGAATAATAGGAGGAACATGAAGTGGTGTTGAAAAACATGAAGAGCCTGAAAAGGTGTGAAAAATATGAAGAGCTTCAAAAGGTGTGAAAAATATCAAGAGCTTCAAAAGGTGTTAAAAATGAGATGAGCATGAAACGGTCTGAATAATAGGAGGAACATGAAGTGGTGTTGAAAAACATGAAGAGCCTGAAAAGGTGTGAAAAATATGAAGAGCTTCAAAAGGTGTGAAATACAGGAGGAGCATGAAACAGTCTGAAATTTAGTAGGAGCATATAGCTGTGTTGAAACACATGAAGAGCCTGAAAAGGTGTGAAAAATATGAAGAGCTTCCAAAATTGTCAAAAATATGAGGAGCATGAAACGGTCTGAAAAATAGGAGGAGCATGACTTGGTGTTGAAAAACATGAAGAGCCTGAAAACGTGTGGAAAATAGGAGGAGCTTCAAATTGTTTAAAAAATATGAGGAGCATGAACGGTCTGAAAAATAGGAGGAGCAGGAAGAGGTGTTGAAAAACATGAAGAGCTTCAAAAGGTGTGAAATATATGAAGAGCTTCAAAAGGTGTGAAAAATATGAAGAGCTTCAAAAGGTGTGAAATACATGAGGAGAATGAAACGGTCTGAAAAATAGGAGGAGCATGAAGCAGTGTTCAAAAACATGAAGAGCCTGAAAAGGTGTGAAAAATATGAAAAGCTTCAAAAGGTGTCAAAAATATGAGGTTCATGAAACGTTCTGAAAAATAGGAGGAGCATGAAGCGGTGTTCAAAATATGCAGAGACAGAAAAGGTGTGAAAAATATGAAGAGCTTCAAAAGTTGTCAAAATATGAGCAGCATGAAACGGTCTGAAAAATAGGAGGAGCATGAAGCGGTGTTCAAAAACATGAAGATTCTGGAAAGTTGTGAATAATATGAAGAGCTTCAAAAGGTGTCAAAAATATGAGGAGCATGAAACGGTCTGAAAAATAAGAGGAGCATGAAGTGGTGTTGAAAAACAAGAAGAGCCTGAAAAGGTGTGAAAAATATGAAAGGCTTCAAAAAGTGTCATTAAATATTTGGAGAATGAAAGGTCTGAAAAATAGTAGCAGCAAGAAACGGTGTTCAAAAACTTGAAGAGCCTGAAAAGGTGTGAAAAATATGAAGAGCTTCAAAAGGTGTCAAAAATATGAGGAGCATGAAGCGGTCTTAAAAATAGGAGGAGCATGAAGTGGTGTTGAAAAACATGAAGAGTTTGAAAAAGGTGTGAAACATATGAGTAGAATAAAACGGTCTGAAAAATAGGAGGAGCATGAAGTAGTCTTGAAAAACATGAAGAGCCTGAAAAGGTGTGAAAAATATGAAGAGCTTCAAATCGTGTCAAAAATATGAGGAGTATGAAACAGTGTGAAAAATAGGAGGAGCATGAAGCGGTGTTGAAAAACATGAAGAGAGTGAAAGGTGTGAAAAATATGAAGAGCCTGAAAAGGTGTGAAAAATATGAAGAGCTTCTAAACGTGTCAAAAATATGAGGAGCAAGAAACCTTCTTAAAAATTGGAGGAGCATGAAGTGGTGTTCAAAAATCTAAAGAGCCTGAAAAGGTGAGAAAAATATGAAGAGCTTCAAAAGGTGTCAAAAATATGAGGAGCATGAAACGGTCTTAAATATAGGAGGAGCATGAAACGGTGTTGAAAAACATGAAGAGCCTGAAAAGGTGTGAAAAATATGAAGAGCTTCAAAAGGTGTCAGAAATATGAGGTGCATGAAACGGTCTGAAAATAGGAGGAGTAAGAAGTGGTGTTTAAAAATATGAAGAGCCTGAAATGGGGTGAAAAATATGAAGAGCTTCAAAAGGTGTCAAAAATATGAGGAGCAGGAAACGGTCTGAAAAATAGTAGGAGCATGAAGTGGTGTTGAAAAACATGAAGAGCCTGAAAAGGTGTGAAAAATATGAAGAGATTCAAAAGGTGTCAAAAATATGAGGAGCATGAAACGGTCTGAAAAATAGGAGGAGCACGAAGCATTGTGAAAAACATGAAGAGCCTGAAAAGATGTGAAAAATATGAAGAGCTTCAAAAGGTGTCAAAAATATGAGGAGCATGAATCGGTCTGAAAAATAGGAGGAGCATTAAGCGGTGTTGAAAAACATGAAGAACCTGAAAAGCTGTGAAAAATATGAAAAGCTTCAAAAGGTGTGAAAAATATGAGGAGCAGGAAATGGTCTTAAATATAGGAGGAGCATGAAACGGTGTTGAAAAACATGAAGAGCTTCAAAAGGTGTCAAAATATGAGGAGCATGAAACGGTCTGAAAAGTAGGAGGAGCATGAATCGGTGTTAAAGAACGTGAAGAGCCTGAAAAGGTGTGAAATATATGAAGAGCTTCAAAAGGTGTCAAAAATATGAGGAGCATGAAACGATCTGAAAAATAGGAGGAGAATGAAGTGGTTTTCAAAAACATGAAGAGCCTGAAAAGTTGTGAAAAATAGGAAGAGCTTCAAAAGGTGTCAAAAATATGAGGAGCATGAAACGGTCTGAAAAATATGAGGAGCATGAGGTTGTGTTGAAAAATATGAAGAGCCTGAAAAGGTGTGAAAAATATGGAGAGCTTCAAAAGGTGTCAAAATATGAGCAGCAAGAAACGGTCTGAAAAAAAGGAGGAGCATGAAACAGTGTTCAAAAACAAGAAGAACCAGGAAAGGTGTGTAAAATATGAAGAGCTTCAAAAGGTGTCAAAAATATGAGGAGCATGAAACGGTCTAAAAAATAAGAGGAGCATGAAGTGGTGCTGCAAAAGAAGAAGACCCTGAAAAGGTGTGAAAATTATGAAGCGCTTCAAAAGGTGTCAAAAATAAAAGAAGCATGAAACGGTCTGAAAAATAGGAGGAGCATGAAACAGTGTTGAGAAACATGAAGAGCCTGAAAAGGTGTGAAATATATGAAGAGTTTCAAAAGGTGTCAAATATATAGGAGCATGAAACTGTCTGAAAAATAGTATGAGAATGAAACGGTTTTGAAAAAGATGAAGAGCATGAAAACCTGTGAAAAATATGATGAGCTTCAGAAGGTGTCAAAAATATGAGGAGCATGAAACGGTCTCAAAAATAGTACGAGCATGAAGCTGTGCTGAAAAACATGAAGACAATGAAAGGTGTTAAAAATATGAAGAGCTTCAAAAGGTGACAAAATATGAGGAGCATGAAACGGTCTGAAAAGTAGGAGGAGCATGAATCGGTGTTAAAGAACGTGAAGAGCCTGAAAAGGTGTGAAATATATGAAGAGCTTCAAAAGGTGTCAAAAATATGAGGAGCATGAAACGATCTGAAAAATAGGAGGAGAATGAAGTGGTTTTCAAAAACATGAAGAGCCTGAAAAGTTGTGAAAAATAGGAAGAGCTTCAAAAGGTGTCAAAAATATGAGGAGCATGAAACGGTCTGAAAAATATGAGGAGCATGAGGTTGTGTTGAAAAATATGAAGAGCCTGAAAAGGTGTGAAAAATATGGAGAGCTTCAAAAGGTGTCAAAATATGAGCAGCAAGAAACGGTCTGAAAAAAAGGAGGAGCATGAAACAGTGTTCAAAAACAAGAAGAACCAGGAAAGGTGTGTAAAATATGAAGAGCTTCAAAAGGTGTCAAAAATATGAGGAGCATGAAACGGTCTAAAAAATAAGAGGAGCATGAAGTGGTGCTGCAAAAGAAGAAGACCCTGAAAAGGTGTGAAAATTATGAAGCGCTTCAAAAGGTGTCAAAAATAAAAGAAGCATGAAACGGTCTGAAAAATAGGAGGAGCATGAAACAGTGTTGAGAAACATGAAGAGCCTGAAAAGGTGTGAAATATATGAAGAGTTTCAAAAGGTGTCAAATATATAGGAGCATGAAACTGTCTGAAAAATAGTATGAGAATGAAACGGTTTTGAAAAAGATGAAGAGCATGAAAACCTGTGAAAAATATGATGAGCTTCAGAAGGTGTCAAAAATATGAGGAGCATGAAACGGTCTCAAAAATAGTACGAGCATGAAGCTGTGCTGAAAAACATGAAGACAATGAAAGGTGTTAAAAATATGAAGAGCTTCAAAAGGTGACAAAAATATTAACAGCATGAAACGTTCTGAAAAAAGGAGGAGCATGAGGCGGTGTTGAAAAACATGAAGAGACTGAAAAGGTCTGAAAAATATGAAGAGCTTCAAAAGGTGTCAAAAATATGAGGTGCATGAAACGGTCTGAAAATAGGAGGAGTAAGAAGTGGTGTTTAAAAATATGAAGAGCCTGAAATGGGGTGAAAAATATGAAGAACTTCAAAAGGTGTCAAAAATATGAGGAGCATGAAACAGTCTGAAAAATAGGAGGCGCATGAAACGTTCTGAAAAATAGGAGGAGCATGAAGCGGTGTTCAAAATCATGAAGAGCCTGAAAAGGTGTGAAGAATATGAAGAGCTTCACAAGGTGTCAAATATATGAAGAGCACGAAACGGTCTGAACATAGGAGGAGCATGAAACGGTGTTGAAAAACATGAAAAGCATGAAAAAGTGTGAAAAATAAGGAGAGCTTCAAAAGATGTCAAATATATGAGGAGCAGGAAACGGTCTGAAAAATAGGAGGAGCATGAAACGGTGTTCAAAAACATGAAGAGCCTGAAAAGGTGTGAAATATATGAAGAGCTTTAAAAGGTGTCAAATATATGAGGAGCATGAAACGGTCTGAACATAGGAGGAGCCTGAAACGGTGTTGAAAAACATGAAAAGCATGAAAAAGTGTGAAAAATAAGAAGAGCTTCAAAAGATGTCAAATATATGAGGAGCAGGAAACGGTCTGAAAAATAGGAGGAGCATGAAACGGTGTTCAAAAACCTGAAGAGCCTGAAAAGGTGTGAAAAATATGAAGAGCATGAAAATGTGTGAAATATATGAGGAGCATAAACTGTGTTCAAAAACATGAAGATCCACAAAAGGTGTGAAAAATATGAAGAGCGTCAAAATGTCTCAAAGAAATGAGGAGCATGAAACGGTTTGAAAATAGAAGGAGCATGAAGAGGTGTTCAAAAACATGAAGAGCCTGAAAAGGTGTGAAAAATATGAAGAGCTTCAAAATGTGTCAAAAATATGAGGAGCATGAAACGGTCTGAAAAATAGGAGGAGCATGAAGTGGTGTTGAAAAACATGAAGAGCCTGAAAAGGTGTGAAAAATATGAAGAGCTTCAAAAGGTGTCAAAAATATGAGGAGCATGGAAAGGTCTGAAAAATAGGAGGTGCATGAAGCGGTGTTGAAAAACATGAAGAGCGTGAAAAGGTGTGAAAAATATGAAGAGCTTCAAAAGGTATCAAAATATGAAGAGCATGAAACGGGCTGAAATATAGGATGAGCATGAAGCGGTGAAGAAAAACATGAAGAGCATGAAAACGTGTGAAAAATATGATGAGCTTCAAAGGTGTCAAAAATATGAAGAGTATGAAACGCTCTGAAAAATAGGATTACCATGAAACGGTGTTGAAAACGTGAAGAGCCTGAAAATGAGTGGAAAATATGAAGAGCTTCAAAAGGTGTTGAAAATATGAGGAGCATGAAACGGTCTGAAAAACACGAGGAGTATGAAGCGGTGATGAAAAAAATGAAGAGCCTCAAAAGGTGTGAAGAATATGAAGAGCTTCAAAAGGTGTCAAAAATATGAGGAGCAAGAAACGGTCTGAAAAATAGGAGGAGCAAGAAACGGTTTTAACAAACATGAAGAGAGTGAAAAGGTGTGAACAATATGAAGAGCTTCAAAAGGTATCAAAATATGAGCAGCATGAAACGGGCTGAAATATAGGAGGAGGATGAAGCGGTGAAGAAAAACATGAAGAGCATGAAAACTTGTGAAAAATATTACGAGCTTCAAAAGATGTCACAAATATGAGGAGCATGAAACGGTCTGAAAAATAGGAGGGGCATGAAGTGGTGTTGAAAAACATGAAGAGCCTCAAAAGGTGTGAAGAATATGAAGAGCTTCAAAAGGTGTCAAAAATATGAGGAGCAAGAAACGGTCTGAAAAATAGGAGGAGCATGAAGCGGTGTTGAAAAACATGAAGAGCCTCAAAAGGTGTGAAGAATATGAAGAGCTTCAAAAGGTGACAAAAATATGAGGAGCAAGAAACGGTCTGAAAAATAGGAAGAGCAAGAAACGGTTTAAACAAACATGAAGAGAGTGAAAAGGTGTGAAAAATATGAAGAGCTTCAAAAGGTATCAAAATATGAGGAGCATGAAACGGTCTTAAAAATAGGAGGAGCATGAAGCGGTGTTGAAAAAACGGAAGCGCCTGAAAAGGTGTGAAAAATATGAAGAGCTTGAAAATGTGTCAAAAATATGAGGAGCATGAAATGGTCTGAACAAGAGGAGGAGCCTGAAAAGGAGTTCAAAAACATGAAGAGCCTGAAAAGGTGTGAAAAATATGAAGAGCTTCATAATATTTCAAAAATATGAGGGGCATGAACGGTCTGAAAAACACTAGGAGCATGAAGCGGCGTTGAAAAACATAAAGAGCCTGAAAAGGTGTGAAAAATATGAAGAGCTTCAAAACATTTCAAAAATATGAGGGGCATGAACGGTCTGAAAAATAGGAGGAGCATGAAGCTGTGTTCAAAAACATGAAGAGACTGAAAAAGTGTGAAAAATATGAAGAGCTTCAAAACGTGTGAAAAATATGAGGAGCATGAAACAGTCTGAAAAATGGGATGAGCATGAAGCGGTGTTTAAAACATGAAGAGCCTGAAAAGGTGTGAAAAATATGAAGAGCTTCAAAAGGTGTCAGAAATATGAGGTGCATGAAACGGTCTGACAATAGGAGGAGTAAGAAGTGGTGTTTAAAAATATGAAGAGCCTGAAATGGGGTGAAAAATATGAAGAGCTTCAAAAGGTGTCAAAAATATGAGGAGCAGGAAACGGTCTGAAAAATAGTAGGAGCATGAAGTGGTGTTGAAAAACATGAAGAGCCTGAAAAGGTGTGAAAAATATGAAGAGATTCAAAAGGTGTCAAAAATATGAGGAGCATGAAACGGTCTGAAAAATAGGAGGAGCATGAAGCATTGTGAAAAACATGAAGAGCCTGAAAAGATGTGAAAAATATGAAGAGCTTCAAAAGGTGTCAAAAATATGAGGAGCATGAATCGGTCTGAAAAATAGGAGGAGCATTAAGCGGTGTTGAAAAACATGAAGAACCTGAAAAGCTGTGAAAAATATGAAAAGCTTCAAAAGGTGTGAAAAATATGAGGAGCAGGAAACGGTCTTAAATATAGGAGGAGCATGAAACGGTGTTGAAAAACATGAAGAGCTTCAAAAGGTGTCAAAATATGAGGAGCATGAAATGGTCTGAAAAGTAGGAGGAGCATGAATCGGTGTTAAAGAACGTGAAGAGCCTGAAAAGGTGTGAAATATATGAAGAGCTTCAAAAGGTGTCAAAAATATGAGGAGCATGAAACGATCTGAAAAATAGGAGGAGAATGAAGTGGTTTTCAAAAACATGAAGAGCCTGAAAAGTTGTGAAAAATAGGAAGAGCTTCAAAAGGTGTCAAAAATATGAGGAGCATGAAACGGTCTGAAAAATATGAGGAGCATGAGGTTGTGTTGAAAAATATGAAGAGCCTGAAAAGGTGTGAAAAATATGGAGAGCTTCAAAAGGTGTCAAAATATGAGCAGCAAGAAACGGTCTGAAAAAAAGGAGGAGCATGAAACAGTGTTCAAAAACAAGAAGAACCAGGAAAGGTGTGTAAAATATGAAGAGCTTCAAAAGGTGTCAAAAATATGAGGAGCATGAAATGGTCTAAAAAATAAGAGGAGCATGAAGTGGTGCTGCAAAAGAAGAAGACCCTGAAAAGGTGTGAAAATTATGAAGCGCTTCAAAAGGTGTCAAAAATAAAAGAAGCATGAAACGGTCTGAAAAATAGGAGGAGCATGAAACAGTGTTGAGAAACATGAAGAGCCTGAAAAGGTGTGAAATATATGAAGAGTTTCAAAAGGTGTCAAATATATAGGAGCATGAAACTGTCTGAAAAATAGTATGAGAATGAAACGGTTTTGAAAAAGATGAAGAGCATGAAAACCTGTGAAAAATATGATGAGCTTCAGAAGGTGTCAAAAATATGAGGAGCATGAAACGGTCTCAAAAATAGTACGAGCATGAAGCTGTGCTGAAAAACATGAAGACAATGAAAGGTGTTAAAAATATGAAGAGCTTCAAAAGGTGACAAAAATATTAACAGCATGAAACGTTCTGAAAAAAGGAGGAGCATGAGGCGGTGTTGAAAAACATGAAGAGACTGAAAAGGTCTGAAAAATATGAAGAGCTTCAAAAGGTGTCAAAAATATGAGGTGCATGAAACGGTCTGAAAATAGGAGGAGTAAGAAGTGGTGTTTAAAAATATGAAGAGCCTGAAATGGGGTGAAAAATATGAAGAACTTCAAAAGGTGTCAAAAATATGAGGAGCATGAAACAGTCTGAAAAATAGGAGGCGCATGAAACGTTCTGAAAAATAGGAGGAGCATGAAGCGGTGTTCAAAATCATGAAGAGCCTGAAAAGGTGTGAAGAATATGAAGAGCTTCACAAGGTGTCAAATATATGAGGAGCACGAAACGGTCTGAACATAGGAGGAGCATGAAACGGTGTTGAAAAACATGAAAAGCATGAAAAAGTGTGAAAAATAAGGAGAGCTTCAAAAGATGTCAAATATATGAGGAGCAGGAAACGGTCTGAAAAATAGGAGGAGCATGAAACGGTGTTCAAAAACATGAAGAGCCTGAAAAGGTGTGAAATATATGAAGAGCTTTAAAAGGTGTCAAATATATGAGGAGCATGAAACGGTCTGAACATAGGAGGAGCCTGAAACGGTGTTGAAAAACATGAAAAGCATGAAAAAGTGTGAAAAATAAGAAGAGCTTCAAAAGATGTCAAATATATGAGGAGCAGGAAACGGTCTGAAAAATAGGAGGAGCATGAAACGGTGTTCAAAAACCTGAAGAGCCTGAAAAGGTGTGAAAAATATGAAGAGCATGAAAATGTGTGAAAAATATGAGGAGCATAAACTGTGTTCAAAAACATGAAGATCCACAAAAGGTGTGAAAAATATGAAGAGCGTCAAAATGTCTCAAAGAAATGAGGAGCATGAAACGGTTTGAAAATAGAAGGAGCATGAAGAGGTGTTCAAAAACATGAAGAGCCTGAAAAGGTGTGAAAAATATGAAGAGCTTCAAAATGTGTCAAAAATATGAGGAGCATGAAACGGTCTGAAAAATAGGAGGAGCATGAAGTGGTGTTGAAAAACATGAAGAGCCTGAAAAGGTGTGAAAAATATGAAGAGCTTCAAAAGGTGTCAAAAATATGAGGAGCATGGAAAGGTCTGAAAAATAGGAGGTGCATGAAGCGGTGTTGAAAAACATGAAGAGCGTGAAAAGGTGTGAAAAATATGAAGAGCTTCAAAAGGTATCAAAATATGAAGAGCATGAAACGGGCTGAAATATAGGATGAGCATGAAGCGGTGAAGAAAAACATGAAGAGCATGAAAACGTGTGAAAAATATGATGAGCTTCAAAGGTGTCAAAAATATGAAGAGTATGAAACGCTCTGAAAAATAGGATTACCATGAAACGGTGTTGAAAACGTGAAGAGCCTGAAAATGAGTGGAAAATATGAAGAGCTTCAAAAGGTGTTGAAAATATGAGGAGCATGAAACGGTCTGAAAAACACGAGGAGTATGAAGCGGTGATGAAAAACATGAAGAGCCTCAAAAGGTGTGAAGAATATGAAGAGCTTCAAAAGGTGTCAATAATATGAGGAGCAAGAAACGGTCTGAAAAATAGGAGGAGCAAGAAACGGTTTTAACAAACATGAAGAGAGTGAAAAGGTGTGAACAATATGAAGAGCTTCAAAAGGTATCAAAATATGAGCAGCATGAAACGGGCTGAAATATAGGAGGAGGATGAAGCGGTGAAGAAAAACATGAAGAGCATGAAAACTTGTGAAAAATATTACGAGCTTCAAAAGATGTCACAAATATGAGGAGCATGAAACGGTCTGAAAAATAGGAGGGGCATGAAGTGGTGTTGAAAAACATGAAGAGCCTCAAAAGGTGTGAAGAATATGAAGAGCTTCAAAAGGTGTCAAAAATATGAGGAGCAAGAAACGGTCTGAAAAATAGGAGGAGCATGAAGCGGTGTTGAAAAACATGAAGAGCCTCAAAAGGTGTGAAGAATATGAAGAGCTTCAAAAGGTGACAAAAATATGAGGAGCAAGAAACGGTCTGAAAAATAGGAAGAGCAAGAAACGGTTTAAACAAACATGAAGAGAGTGAAAAGGTGTGAAAAATATGAAGAGCTTCAAAAGGTATCAAAATATGAGGAGCATGAAACGGTCTTAAAAATAGGAGGAGCATGAAGCGGTGTTGAAAAAACGGAAGCGCCTGAAAAGGTGTGAAAAATATGAAGAGCTTGAAAATGTGTCAAAAATATGAGGAGCATGAAATGGTCTGAACAAGAGGAGGAGCCTGAAAAGGAGTTCAAAAACATGAAGAGCCTGAAAAGGTGTGAAAAATATGAAGAGCTTCATAATATTTCAAAAATATGAGGGGCATGAACGGTCTGAAAAACACTAGGAGCATGAAGCGGCGTTGAAAAACATAAAGAGCCTGAAAAGGTGTGAAAAATATGAAGAGCTTCAAAACATTTCAAAAATATGAGGGGCATGAACGGTCTGAAAAATAGGAGGAGCATGAAGCTGTGTTCAAAAACATGAAGAGACTGAAAAAGTGTGAAAAATATGAAGAGCTTCAAAACGTGTGAAAAATATGAGGAGCATGAAACAGTCTGAAAAATGGGATGAGCATGAAGCGGTGTTTAAAACATGAAGAGCCTGAAAAGGTGTGAAAAATATGAAGAGCTTCAAAAGGTGTCAGAAATATGAGGTGCATGAAACGGTCTGAAAATAGGAGGAGTAAGAAGTGGTGTTTAAAAATATGAAGAGCCTGAAATGGGGTGAAAAATATGAAGAGCTTCAAAAGGTGTCAAAAATATGAGGAGCAGGAAACGGTCTGAAAAATAGTAGGAGCATGAAGTGGTGTTGAAAAACATGAAGAGCCTGAAAAGGTGTGAAAAATATGAAGAGATTCAAAAGGTGTCAAAAATATGAGGAGCATGAAACGGTCTGAAAAATAGGAGGAGCATGAAGCATTGTGAAAAACATGAAGAGCCTGAAAAGATGTGAAAAATATGAAGAGCTTCAAAAGGTGTCAAAAATATGAGGAGCATGAATCGGTCTGAAAAATAGGAGGAGCATTAAGCGGTGTTGAAAAACATGAAGAACCTGAAAAGCTGTGAAAAATATGAAAAGCTTCAAAAGGTGTGAAAAATATGAGGAGCAGGAAACGGTCTTAAATATAGGAGGAGCATGAAACGGTGTTGAAAAACATGAAGAGCTTCAAAAGGTGTCAAAATATGAGGAGCATGAAATGGTCTGAAAAGTAGGAGGAGCATGAATCGGTATTAAAGAACGTGAAGAGCCTGAAAAGGTGTGAAATATATGAAGAGCTTCAAAAGGTGTCAAAAATATGAGGAGCATGAAACGATCTGAAAAATAGGAGGAGAATGAAGTGGTTTTCAAAAACATGAAGAGCCTGAAAAGTTGTGAAAAATAGGAAGAGCTTCAAAAGGTGTCAAAAATATGAGGAGCATGAAACGGTCTGAAAAATATGAGGAGCATGAGGTTGTGTTGAAAAATATGAAGAGCCTGAAAAGGTGTGAAAAATATGGAGAGCTTCAAAAGGTGTCAAAATATGAGCAGCAAGAAACGGTCTGAAAAAAAGGAGGAGCATGAAACAGTGTTCAAAAACAAGAAGAACCAGGAAAGGTGTGTAAAATATGAAGAGCTTCAAAAGGTGTCAAAAATATGAGGAGCATGAAATGGTCTAAAAAATAAGAGGAGCATGAAGTGGTGCTGCAAAAGAAGAAGACCCTGAAAAGGTGTGAAAATTATGAAGCGCTTCAAAAGGTGTCAAAAATAAAAGAAGCATGAAACGGTCTGAAAAATAGGAGGAGCATGAAACAGTGTTGAGAAACATGAAGAGCCTGAAAAGGTGTGAAATATATGAAGAGTTTCAAAAGGTGTCAAATATATAGGAGCATGAAACTGTCTGAAAAATAGTATGAGAATGAAACGGTTTTGAAAAAGATGAAGAGCATGAAAACCTGTGAAAAATATGATGAGCTTCAGAAGGTGTCAAAAATATGAGGAGCATGAAACGGTCTCAAAAATAGTACGAGCATGAAGCTGTGCTGAAAAACATGAAGACAATGAAAGGTGTTAAAAATATGAAGAGCTTCAAAAGGTGACAAAAATATTAACAGCATGAAACGTTCTGAAAAAAGGAGGAGCATGAGGCGGTGTTGAAAAACATGAAGAGACTGAAAAGGTCTGAAAAATATGAAGAGCTTCAAAAGGTGTCAAAAATATGAGGTGCATGAAACGGTCTGAAAATAGGAGGAGTAAGAAGTGGTGTTTAAAAATATGAAGAGCCTGAAATGGGGTGAAAAATATGAAGAACTTCAAAAGGTGTCAAAAATATGAGGAGCATGAAACAGTCTGAAAAATAGGAGGCGCATGAAACGTTCTGAAAAATAGGAGGAGCATGAAGCGGTGTTCAAAATCATGAAGAGCCTGAAAAGGTGTGAAGAATATGAAGAGCTTCACAAGGTGTCAAATATATGAGGAGCACGAAACGGTCTGAACATAGGAGGAGCATGAAACGGTGTTGAAAAACATGAAAAGCATGAAAAAGTGTGAAAAATAAGGAGAGCTTCAAAAGATGTCAAATATATGAGGAGCAGGAAACGGTCTGAAAAATAGGAGGAGCATGAAACGGTGTTCAAAAACATGAAGAGCCTGAAAAGGTGTGAAATATATGAAGAGCTTTAAAAGGTGTCAAATATATGAGGAGCATGAAACGGTCTGAACATAGGAGGAGCCTGAAACGGTGTTGAAAAACATGAAAAGCATGAAAAAGTGTGAAAAATAAGAAGAGCTTCAAAAGATGTCAAATATATGAGGAGCAGGAAACGGTCTGAAAAATAGGAGGAGCATGAAACGGTGTTCAAAAACCTGAAGAGCCTGAAAAGGTGTGAAAAATATGAAGAGCATGAAAATGTGTGAAAAATATGAGGAGCATAAACTGTGTTCAAAAACATGAAGATCCACAAAAGGTGTGAAAAATATGAAGAGCGTCAAAATGTCTCAAAGAAATGAGGAGCATGAAACGGTTTGAAAATAGAAGGAGCATGAAGAGGTGTTCAAAAACATGAAGAGCCTGAAAAGGTGTGAAAAATATGAAGAGCTTCAAAATGTGTCAAAAATATGAGGAGCATGAAACGGTCTGAAAAATAGGAGGAGCATGAAGTGGTGTTGAAAAACATGAAGAGCCTGAAAAGGTGTGAAAAATATGAAGAGCTTCAAAAGGTGTCAAAAATATGAGGAGCATGGAAAGGTCTGAAAAATAGGAGGTGCATGAAGCGGTGTTGAAAAACATGAAGAGCGTGAAAAGGTGTGAAAAATATGAAGAGCTTCAAAAGGTATCAAAATATGAAGAGCATGAAACGGGCTGAAATATAGGATGAGCATGAAGCGGTGAAGAAAAACATGAAGAGCATGAAAACGTGTGAAAAATATGATGAGCTTCAAAGGTGTCAAAAATATGAAGAGTATGAAACGCTCTGAAAAATAGGATTACCATGAAACGGTGTTGAAAACGTGAAGAGCCTGAAAATGAGTGGAAAATATGAAGAGCTTCAAAAGGTGTTGAAAATATGAGGAGCATGAAACGGTCTGAAAAACACGAGGAGTATGAAGCGGTGATGAAAAACATGAAGAGCCTCAAAAGGTGTGAAGAATATGAAGAGCTTCAAAAGGTGTCAATAATATGAGGAGCAAGAAACGGTCTGAAAAATAGGAGGAGCAAGAAACGGTTTTAACAAACATGAAGAGAGTGAAAAGGTGTGAACAATATGAAGAGCTTCAAAAGGTATCAAAATATGAGCAGCATGAAACGGGCTGAAATATAGGAGGAGGATGAAGCGGTGAAGAAAAACATGAAGAGCATGAAAACTTGTGAAAAATATTACGAGCTTCAAAAGATGTCACAAATATGAGGAGCATGAAACGGTCTGAAAAATAGGAGGGGCATGAAGTGGTGTTGAAAAACATGAAGAGCCTCAAAAGGTGTGAAGAATATGAAGAGCTTCAAAAGGTGTCAAAAATATGAGGAGCAAGAAACGGTCTGAAAAATAGGAGGAGCATGAAGCGGTGTTGAAAAACATGAAGAGCCTCAAAAGGTGTGAAGAATATGAAGAGCTTCAAAAGGTGACAAAAATATGAGGAGCAAGAAACGGTCTGAAAAATAGGAAGAGCAAGAAACGGTTTAAACAAACATGAAGAGAGTGAAAAGGTGTGAAAAATATGAAGAGCTTCAAAAGGTATCAAAATATGAGGAGCATGAAACGGTCTTAAAAATAGGAGGAGCATGAAGCGGTGTTGAAAAAACGGAAGCGCCTGAAAAGGTGTGAAAAATATGAAGAGCTTGAAAATGTGTCAAAAATATGAGGAGCATGAAATGGTCTGAACAAGAGGAGGAGCCTGAAAAGGAGTTCAAAAACATGAAGAGCCTGAAAAGGTGTGAAAAATATGAAGAGCTTCATAATATTTCAAAAATATGAGGGGCATGAACGGTCTGAAAAACACTAGGAGCATGAAGCGGCGTTGAAAAACATAAAGAGCCTGAAAAGGTGTGAAAAATATGAAGAGCTTCAAAACATTTCAAAAATATGAGGGGCATGAACGGTCTGAAAAATAGGAGGAGCATGAAGCTGTGTTCAAAAACATGAAGAGACTGAAAAAGTGTGAAAAATATGAAGAGCTTCAAAACGTGTGAAAAATATGAGGAGCATGAAACAGTCTGAAAAATGGGATGAGCATGAAGCGGTGTTTAAAACATGAAGAGCCTGAAAAGGTGTGAAAAATATGAAGAGCTTCAAAAGGTGTCAGAAATATGAGGTGCATGAAACGGTCTGAAAATAGGAGGAGTAAGAAGTGGTGTTTAAAAATATGAAGAGCCTGAAATGGGGTGAAAAATATGAAGAGCTTCAAAAGGTGTCAAAAATATGAGGAGCAGGAAACGGTCTGAAAAATAGTAGGAGCATGAAGTGGTGTTGAAAAACATGAAGAGCCTGAAAAGGTGTGAAAAATATGAAGAGATTCAAAAGGTGTCAAAAATATGAGGAGCATGAAACGGTCTGAAAAATAGGAGGAGCATGAAGCATTGTGAAAAACATGAAGAGCCTGAAAAGATGTGAAAAATATGAAGAGCTTCAAAAGGTGTCAAAAATATGAGGAGCATGAATCGGTCTGAAAAATAGGAGGAGCATTAAGCGGTGTTGAAAAACATGAAGAACCTGAAAAGCTGTGAAAAATATGAAAAGCTTCAAAAGGTGTGAAAAATATGAGGAGCAGGAAACGGTCTTAAATATAGGAGGAGCATGAAACGGTGTTGAAAAACATGAAGAGCTTCAAAAGGTGTCAAAATATGAGGAGCATGAAATGGTCTGAAAAGTAGGAGGAGCATGAATCGGTGTTAAAGAACGTGAAGAGCCTGAAAAGGTGTGAAATATATGAAGAGCTTCAAAAGGTGTCAAAAATATGAGGAGCATGAAACGATCTGAAAAATAGGAGGAGAATGAAGTGGTTTTCAAAAACATGAAGAGCCTGAAAAGTTGTGAAAAATAGGAAGAGCTTCAAAAGGTGTCAAAAATATGAGGAGCATGAAACGGTCTGAAAAATATGAGGAGCATGAGGTTGTGTTGAAAAATATGAAGAGCCTGAAAAGGTGTGAAAAATATGGAGAGCTTCAAAAGGTGTCAAAATATGAGCAGCAAGAAACGGTCTGAAAAAAAGGAGGAGCATGAAACAGTGTTCAAAAACAAGAAGAACCAGGAAAGGTGTGTAAAATATGAAGAGCTTCAAAAGGTGTCAAAAATATGAGGAGCATGAAATGGTCTAAAAAATAAGAGGAGCATGAAGTGGTGCTGCAAAAGAAGAAGACCCTGAAAAGGTGTGAAAATTATGAAGCGCTTCAAAAGGTGTCAAAAATAAAAGAAGCATGAAACGGTCTGAAAAATAGGAGGAGCATGAAACAGTGTTGAGAAACATGAAGAGCCTGAAAAGGTGTGAAATATATGAAGAGTTTCAAAAGGTGTCAAATATATAGGAGCATGAAACTGTCTGAAAAATAGTATGAGAATGAAACGGTTTTGAAAAAGATGAAGAGCATGAAAACCTGTGAAAAATATGATGAGCTTCAGAAGGTGTCAAAAATATGAGGAGCATGAAACGGTCTCAAAAATAGTACGAGCATGAAGCTGTGCTGAAAAACATGAAGACAATGAAAGGTGTTAAAAATATGAAGAGCTTCAAAAGGTGACAAAAATATTAACAGCATGAAACGTTCTGAAAAAAGGAGGAGCATGAGGCGGTGTTGAAAAACATGAAGAGACTGAAAAGGTCTGAAAAATATGAAGAGCTTCAAAAGGTGTCAAAAATATGAGGTGCATGAAACGGTCTGAAAATAGGAGGAGTAAGAAGTGGTGTTTAAAAATATGAAGAGCCTGAAATGGGGTGAAAAATATGAAGAACTTCAAAAGGTGTCAAAAATATGAGGAGCATGAAACAGTCTGAAAAATAGGAGGCGCATGAAACGTTCTGAAAAATAGGAGGAGCATGAAGCGGTGTTCAAAATCATGAAGAGCCTGAAAAGGTGTGAAGAATATGAAGAGCTTCACAAGGTGTCAAATATATGAGGAGCACGAAACGGTCTGAACATAGGAGGAGCATGAAACGGTGTTGAAAAACATGAAAAGCATGAAAAAGTGTGAAAAATAAGGAGAGCTTCAAAAGATGTCAAATATATGAGGAGCAGGAAACGGTCTGAAAAATAGGAGGAGCATGAAACGGTGTTCAAAAACATGAAGAGCCTGAAAAGGTGTGAAATATATGAAGAGCTTTAAAAGGTGTCAAATATATGAGGAGCATGAAACGGTCTGAACATAGGAGGAGCCTGAAACGGTGTTGAAAAACATGAAAAGCATGAAAAAGTGTGAAAAATAAGAAGAGCTTCAAAAGATGTCAAATATATGAGGAGCAGGAAACGGTCTGAAAAATAGGAGGAGCATGAAACGGTGTTCAAAAACCTGAAGAGCCTGAAAAGGTGTGAAAAATATGAAGAGCATGAAAATGTGTGAAAAATATGAGGAGCATAAACTGTGTTCAAAAACATGAAGATCCACAAAAGGTGTGAAAAATATGAAGAGCGTCAAAATGTCTCAAAGAAATGAGGAGCATGAAACGGTTTGAAAATAGAAGGAGCATGAAGAGGTGTTCAAAAACATGAAGAGCCTGAAAAGGTGTGAAAAATATGAAGAGCTTCAAAATGTGTCAAAAATATGAGGAGCATGAAACGGTCTGAAAAATAGGAGGAGCATGAAGTGGTGTTGAAAAACATGAAGAGCCTGAAAAGGTGTGAAAAATATGAAGAGCTTCAAAAGGTGTCAAAAATATGAGGAGCATGGAAAGGTCTGAAAAATAGGAGGTGCATGAAGCGGTGTTGAAAAACATGAAGAGCGTGAAAAGGTGTGAAAAATATGAAGAGCTTCAAAAGGTATCAAAATATGAAGAGCATGAAACGGGCTGAAATATAGGATGAGCATGAAGCGGTGAAGAAAAACATGAAGAGCATGAAAACGTGTGAAAAATATGATGAGCTTCAAAGGTGTCAAAAATATGAAGAGTATGAAACGCTCTGAAAAATAGGATTACCATGAAACGGTGTTGAAAACGTGAAGAGCCTGAAAATGAGTGGAAAATATGAAGAGCTTCAAAAGGTGTTGAAAATATGAGGAGCATGAAACGGTCTGAAAAACACGAGGAGTATGAAGCGGTGATGAAAAACATGAAGAGCCTCAAAAGGTGTGAAGAATATGAAGAGCTTCAAAAGGTGTCAATAATATGAGGAGCAAGAAACGGTCTGAAAAATAGGAGGAGCAAGAAACGGTTTTAACAAACATGAAGAGAGTGAAAAGGTGTGAACAATATGAAGAGCTTCAAAAGGTATCAAAATATGAGCAGCATGAAACGGGCTGAAATATAGGAGGAGGATGAAGCGGTGAAGAAAAACATGAAGAGCATGAAAACTTGTGAAAAATATTACGAGCTTCAAAAGATGTCACAAATATGAGGAGCATGAAACGGTCTGAAAAATAGGAGGGGCATGAAGTGGTGTTGAAAAACATGAAGAGCCTCAAAAGGTGTGAAGAATATGAAGAGCTTCAAAAGGTGTCAAAAATATGAGGAGCAAGAAACGGTCTGAAAAATAGGAGGAGCATGAAGCGGTGTTGAAAAACATGAAGAGCCTCAAAAGGTGTGAAGAATATGAAGAGCTTCAAAAGGTGACAAAAATATGAGGAGCAAGAAACGGTCTGAAAAATAGGAAGAGCAAGAAACGGTTTAAACAAACATGAAGAGAGTGAAAAGGTGTGAAAAATATGAAGAGCTTCAAAAGGTATCAAAATATGAGGAGCATGAAACGGTCTTAAAAATAGGAGGAGCATGAAGCGGTGT